>NC_050199.1:444951-577430 GCF_004126475.2 Phyllostomus discolor
GGAGAGGAGGGCCCTGAGACGGACCACTGGCGGTGGGGTCAGGGGACTTCCTGTCCGCCAAGACGATAAGGCCGCCGGGCCGCCAGCCGGGGTGTGAGGCCAGGCCGACAGCAGACTGTGCCCCTGCTGAGAGGCTGACCGGGAGGGAACAACTATTTTTTTTTTCCCAAATAAGACAACAAGAGGCAGCCCTTTCAGCGTCTTCTCACCGCCGAAACCCCGCGAGCCCGTGGGGAGCGTGGGTGCAGGTGGCCGTGGCCCAGAATCGACCAGCGCCAGCTGAGGACAGTGGCCCCTCTGCAGAGCCCCGGGAGCAGGCCAAGAGAGACCCACGGAGTGGACCGGCCAGTGAGTGCACGTCTTGCCATGGGTGGGGCAAGGATGGAGGGGCGCTGGGCCTGGCACAGAAAGGGCAGCCCCCTCAGGGAAAGCCGGATGGAGAAACGGAGGGTGTGTCGCCGATGTGGCCGGGGCGCTGGGGACAGGGGGTGGGCAGGTTTCAGCATCTGTGTCACTTTATATAACACGCTCAGCAGGCCTGGCCAGGTGTCCCTGGCCCCACACCTGGACGACACGCACCTGCCCCCTGTGGACCCTCATCTGCCACAAACCAGTTCCTTGAGATTCCTTTCAAACATCCGTGTCGTGACGGGTTGGTCTGGGACATGAGCGTGGCTCTAACTTGACTGCCCAGGGCCAGGTGGCACGGGTCCCGACTTCCCCGTCCCAGTGAGGCCTTGACCCTGGACGCGAGCAGAACAGGTGGCAGGTGAGAAAACCCAGGCATGGGGGGGGCCCCAGACATCCAGTTGGCGGAAACCCTCCCGCTGGGCCGGCTGGCATCATGGCACCACAGTCTGCTCCGCCCTCAGCAGCCAGGCACAGGAGGGGACAGGCAGCTGCAGCCTGGGGGACCCGGATGTGGGGGCCCACAGGAAGAGCAGACCCTGGCACCAGAGTTAAAAGTAAATCAACAGAACCCCTTTTAATGAGGTATGAATATTTTCCGTGTGATGCAGGCACTGGGGTTGCGTTTTGAAGCCTTTGGCACCCACGGTGAGCCCGTGAAATAGGAGCTACGATTTGCCTCAACATTGGGCCGGGCGGGAGGACACTGGGAGGAAATGTGGGGGAGTCAGATTTGGGGGGGTGGGGGCTGATCACGGTGAGACAGAAAGCAGGGGGTCCGCCGTGCCGGGCTCCCCGTGGCCAATGCCCACACGTGGGCAAGCTCTCTCTCGGCGGAAACTGCCCTCGGGTCCAGGGGCAGAGTATTTCTTCGGGGTGGTCGTGGGCTTGGGGCCCAGAGGAACAGGCAAAAATCATAGCCCTTTGTGTGAGAGAGAGAGAGACAGAGGAGAGAGAGAGAGAGGGAGAGAGAGAGAGAGGGAGAGAGAGAGAGAGAGAGAGAGAAGGAGGCCGGCAGGACCTGTCATCGGCTCAAGGGGACAGACTCTGTTAACATCTAAAAGGCAGAGTCCTGGGGTCCTCGGGGGGCAGAGTCCTCAGCCTGCTGTGGCCCCATCTGCTCGGAGCCACGCCACCCCCGGGGGTGTCCAGCAGGGAAATGCAGAGACACCCAGGTTAATTTTTCTGTGACTCAGCCCCGCCCTTCCGACGGCGAGCTGTCTGTCCTTCCCAGGTGAGGAACAGCAGCAGGTGACGCAGACGGACACAGGGACGTCGGGCATCAAGGGGCCACGAGTTCTGGGGGTTGCAGGGGTGGCAGCAAAGCCCCGGAGTGCGGACTGTGGGAGGGTGGTCCCCCCGTAAAGAAAGCTGGACGCTGGGAGCCGTCGTCCCCAGAAGTGGGGCGCAGGGGTGGTGAGGGGTGTCCCCCACTCTGCCTGTTCATGTGTCTCGGGGGGCTCTGCGTGCAGAGCGGGACTCACAGCACCGCCTCCTCCCCCTGAGGGGAGCCCGGGTGCTGGGAGATCAGAGCTCCTCCCCTCGCCCGCCACCCACGCAGCCTTCCAAGGGACCCACCCCCACCCCCAAACACACACATCTGTGGAACCTGGGCGACCTTGACCTAAAAGCCCAGGGGAAACCGGCCCCTTCCTCCCCTCCCGCAGCAGCCCGGCCACAAGGGTCTGCGTGCCCTCACCTTTGGGAACAGAAACTCATTTGTAAAGACGCCTCGGAGCTCCGAGCGAGGCTGGCCACTCGGAGACAGATCGTATCACCCTGAAACCGTTATCAAGGGCGGCAGACAGCCCGCGCTTTCCTCCCGGAGGCCTCCTCCTCACCACCCCTCCTGGAACAGGGCCTTCTCCCCCCCCCCCCCCAACAAAGCTCTCACACCCATTTTTCTGTGTTTTACGCTCAAACCGGCCTAGGGCGCCCTCCTGTGGCCACGTCCTGCCGTCTCCTTGGTGTGTGCGTGTGTGAACGCGAGGGGGCGCCCCAGCACGGAAGCGAGCTCTTCTGTCCAACTTTTACTGGTTTAATTTTCGGGCGCCCCGCGCAGACCCCAAAAGGCTGGAGGGAGGGGTTTTCTCCTCCTCACGCATCCACGCTCTGATTGGCCCTCTCCCCAGACTCTCGCCGGGTTCCGTCCTATCCAGAAAGACTTCTGGCTCGCTAGGGAGATACAGAGCAGAATCGAGCTTACCTGTCCGCGCCAGGTGGGGTGACACAGTTGTCTCTTGTCCCAGGAGCTTGGCCACTGTGTCCCCCCCAACAGCACAGATTTGATGTCCCGGGGGCCCGTGAATCCCGAGGTGCTGGTGGCCTTCTGGCCGGGGCCGGGCCCTTTGTGCGAAGGTGTCTCATCCTCAGCCGGGTCGCCCGCAGCGCCCCCACCTGGTGACGCCTGTGTACTACCAAAGTCGTCCCAAGTACTTTATATGCAGCCCTCACTAATTCCATGCCCTTATGGTTGGGAACAAATCCATTGAAAAGAATGAAACGGTCCTTTCAAACACCGAAGCTGGAAAGATTTTCTCAGCCTCTGCTGTTGGAAGGCACGGGTGTTTCTGACCGCCGCCCGCCGCCTCCTGCCCTGCCCACCCTGCAAACACCACAGGCGGCCCTGACCGCCCCCGGCCCTTCCCCCAAAACGCTCTGAACCAAGGTCCCTCCAGGGCTCCCTGCAGGTGAGGGCCTCTGAGCTCCCAGTGCGCCTGGCCTGTCAGTGGCTTCTCCCAAGTGGCCGCCCCACCTCACAAGGCTGCCTTCCCCTTAGCTTCTGCAGCACAGCCTGCCCCCAGCTCCTCCAGGCCACACTCCTCGCCACAAGGATACAGATGCCAGTGACCTGCCTAGGCCATAGTTTTTCCCCCTGGTATGATGCCTGGATCTTTGTGAGGACCCAAAAAATGACAGACTTGGACTGAGACAGAGGTGCCTCATAGTACAAAGTGGCTGCTGTGGCCCTGCACCCTCATCACATCTCCCTTCTTTTTTCCCCACTGGCGGCCTCCCTGCTCCCACTCTTCAGCTGCCACATACAAGAAGGTCAGCTGGAACTCTGGGGTTCTGAGCGCATGGGGGAGAGGAGTGTGTAGCAGCGGTGGCCAGGGATGCGGGGCTAGGGGCAGACACACAGGGTAGGAGCCCGAAGAGCCCTGTAACCATCTGGGGGCGTGCTGAGCAGTGGGAGCCCTGCCTCCCTTGCAATTTGATCTCTTACCGAGGGTGTTTCTTCTCTGCACCTGCAGGTCCAGCTGGGGGCGCCGGGATGGCGTTCTTGTTGGGCTTGGCCAGCCTCCTCGTGGTGCCGCTGAGCTCAGCGCGCTGTGCGGACCCCCTCCCGGGTAGGTGCAGGCAAGTTCTCCGGGCACCTGAACGGGGACTACGTGCGGTGACCCGCGATCCCTTCCCTGTGCAAATCCCTCCAGACGGAGATACCTTACCCTCCCTCCTGAAGAATCCAGAGACCCCAAACCGCCAACGCAGCGGGGGTGTCAGACCTGCCGCCCGGACTGGGGGGCCGTTAGGAAACACAGTCTCCCGCCCACGTGGGAAAAGCTGCCCACCGAGGCAGCGGAGGGAGAAACCCGCCTCCGTGTGGGCGGAGCGCGCAGCCACGGCCCGGCTCCCCAGGTTGTAACCGCGCATGCCCAGCGGTGGGCGCGCGGTGGGGGCGGCTGAAGTCAGACGCTTTTCGTCGCAGGAGATGGGCGTCCTGGGATCCCCCGACAGGTGCTCCCTGCACCTGCCCACAGGTGCTCCCTGCACCTGCCCACAGGGGCGTCGAGCCATTTGAAACAGTCGTATCCATTCCGAAAGGACGCAGAGAGAAACTCTGAGAAAAGAGAGAAGGTGGGGACAGTCTCGTCCCAAATTTTCCACGGGAAGCATTAAACATCTTTTTTTTTTAAGTATTTGTGATTTGACCCTCAGTTTTGTCTACCTTTTAATTTCATTTTTCAGTTAGAGTCGATGTTCCATATTACGGTGTGTTAGTTTCGGGCAGCACACAGAATACAGGCTGCACATTGGTGTACAAAGTGCACCCCCCCACCCCCCATACATCCAGCACCCACCTGGCTCCAGCCATAGTCGTAACTGTATTTGCCTTTGAAAACCCTTTTGTGGCCCACACCCTCCTCCACCCGGGACCCCAGCTCACAGGGGACGAATGCCCGGGAGGGAACCTGCCCACTTAACAGCAGGCCTCGGGGGAAGTGGGTGTCGGGGAACCAAAGGTACACACCTCCCCAATAAAATACGTCCTGGGGGTGTGGCATACAGCTACTACAGTGACTCCAGCGAATACAGTACAGTGACCATGTCGCACTGCGTGTTTAAAACGTGCTAAGACAGTAGATGTTCAAAATCCTCATCCTCAGGAAAAAAAAAAAAAGATTATGCAACTCTGTGAGGCGACGGATGTTACTAGACTCCGGGACCGCTTCTGCACACAGGTGTATACACCCCTCCCACACACACACACACACACACACACATCCATCGAACCAAGATGTGATGCATCTGACACGGATGCAATGTTGCATGACCATGATGTCTCCGTTAAAAAGTGTAAAGAGAAGTCTCAGTGTGCATTTATCTATGCATCGCAATGTATAGGCTGAATAAACGTAACCTCACCCCCCCCACACACACACACACAAAAAAATACCAAGTGAGCCCAGTAATAGCTCACTTCATATCCCCACCAACGACACACAGCCAGTTCCAACTTCTCCACACGGGGCCCAAGACTTTATTTCCCATTTGTTACAATGGTTGTCATCAGAGCTAGCATCCTGGGGGTGAAGAGGCACCTCACCGAGGTATTCTTTGCCTTCTCTGCTTACAAGTGCTTTTGAGAACCTTCCATGTGTTTATAAATTGCTGAATTGCTCACTTGAACATGGGCCATGGTGTCTTCTCACAACGTGGCCTCGATAAAGAAAACACCAACAAAAAAAACATAACAATCCATCCCTGGGGCTTTGAAATGCCCCCCTTCTGCTGTCATGACGTGCCCTGAGGGGTGTCTTACTCTAAAAGCATTTTGTTCTGTTCTGTTTTGATTTGCAGCTGAGGAAAACGAATCTCCGGTTATAAACCTGAAGCTAGATCCCTGGAAAAAACTGTTAACCTGGAGTTACCAGACAAACGTCACGGAGCAGGAATGCCAAATCGACACCCCGCCCAGCTCCTCCACCAGGCAGATCCCTGAGGTGAGTTCTCGGCAATCCCGCCTAACTAGCGGCTTTGCTCCTCGTAAATCTTGAATCTCCCTGAAATGCTTCTTGGGTCCTCTCCCTGGTCCCAATTCCCCCCTAGTGTGGCTCTTGTAGAAGAGGAAAAAAAAAACATTTCGTCTGTCTGCTAGGCTCTGTGACAGGGGCCTGCACATTCAATGGGGGGAAAAAAGAGAGAGAAATGAGCACAAAGACACCCTTTTTGTGCCTGTGTTTAATGTTTGCGTAGGGAAAGAAGTTAAACATGTAAAGGCGTGGATGGACTCGGTAGCTCCTGGATGGGAGGTTTTAGCAAAGGGTAATAACACGGGGGGGGAGAGACAGGTGAGGAAGAGCAGATGGGGGCTCTGGGGCTGATCATCTGGTGGATGGGACCCAGACAGCTCCCCCCCCCCACCCCGAGGTCGCTGCGAGTGGGCTGAGGAAGCAGGTACCATGTGAGGGAGGGGCCAGGATTTCCTTCCTGCTCCGGATGTGCTGGATAAAAGTGGTCCAACAACAAAAAAAAATAGCCATTGAAGAATAGTGCTCCTTGGAGTCTCGTGAGACATTTTAGCATCTTTTTATGACGCTTCCTCCCCAAAGGGACGCCTTTGGAACTTTTCTTGGAAGGAAGGCAGGTCTGGAAACTTGTTAGAAGTGGTATGGCCCATGGCCTTCAACGACGAGGGCCGTGGACACCTGTGGTGCCGACAGGTGTCTTTTTATGCGTCCATGATTTGGATTCATTGATGAGTTCTCTCTCTTTTCATCGATGAAAGAATTCCAGGAGACCCCCCTTGAGGCTTCTGTGTCCTGCTACAGATCTACAGCTGCCCACCCCCATGGGAAATATTGGAAACATCCGAATTCCACTGCTTCCCCCACCATTGGCAAATGTTACATTGTTGCTGGCTACTCAGGTCTAAGGTGGCTGAGTGTGTGCCCTAATGCTTTTTCCTGTCTGCTCGGGAAAGGATACAGTGTAGCAATTTTTAACCTGTGTTGCCGCTGGGTCCAGTGTTGCAAGTAATGTAGACAGGATGGGGAGGCTCTGGGAGGAAGCCGGTAGGCTGCGTGCCAAGACCGTTACATTGTATACAAAGGCCTTGAGCTTCTGGGAGTTTGGTGTTCAAGGCAGATGCTGAAATCACCCAAAGCTACTGACTGCCGGCTGCACTGCCTTGGCTTGTGGCTTTGTTTTGGTTTTGTTTTGGGGCTTTTTTTTTTTTTTTACATTTTATTTACTTATTTTAGAGAGCAGAAAGGAAGGAGAAAGAGAGGAAGAGAAACACAAATGTGTGGTTGCCTCTTGCGCGCCCCCTACTGGGGACCTGGCCCGTCACCCAGGCACGTGCCCTGACTGGGAATCGAACCAGCGACCCCTTGTTTTGCAGGCTGGCAGGCAATCCACTGAGCCACAGCAGCCAGGACTATTGTCCCCCACGGCCCCCCCACCCCTGGATTTGGCACATACACAATATATGTTGTTGCCACCGAGGTGTCCGTTGGTTTGGAAGAAATCTGAATGCATATCAGAACTCCCGTCACCAGGCTCCTATCTGGTGGAGGAGGGAGAGGCCCCCGTAGTGAGTGTCCACCCCCTTGGCTGCCCTTTGTCACCGTAACCTGAGATTTCCGCGACAGGATATTGTGTGAGGCTTGGGGACGGCGGGGGGGCTGGTGACAATGTCCAAGTCACTCACAGGGCAACACCACATTTTGAATGTCCATGATGCCACCCAGCTGCACACTTCCCCCAGGGGACAATGGCCAACTTGACGCTCTCATCGACCACAGTAAAACCATTAATTTTTTTTCCCCGAAATATCCAAGCGCAGAACAAAGTACAAGTACATAAAACCTCCTGCCGGAGAGGCAGACCGTGTTAACATAGAATAAGCAGGAAACCAGGGTGTGACGGGTGCATCGGGCGCGGCCCGAAGCAGACACAGCGAAACAGAAACCGTCTCCTCTTCCCGACGGTCAGGGGGCCGCAGCCTTTTGCGCGCACGTGATGGCCTCGATGGAAAGTTCAAGTACAACAAGCCCCTTCCCAGACGCGCGGGATGTGCGGCTGCGAGACAAACTCTCACAGAAGCGGGCAGGCAGGAGCCAGTCCCCTTTGCTCAGGGGACTTCCCGCCCCCCTAAGGACGCATTCGTGGGGTGCATGACTGCCCGGAGTCTCCCCAGCTTTTAAGGCGATAGACTAGCTTCTCGGGAAGACCACGCCGCTGTCGCCCCGCCCGTTTCCTAGCGGAAATGCAGGGGAAGAAGGCGGGCAGGTCCTTGCCGCCCTGGAAACAGGGACAATTTAATGTCCTGCGTTGGAACTGGACGCAGCTTCCGACGCACGGCTGACGCGGGTTGCGCAGTCCTCCCCAGGCACGCGCCTGCCTCTCTCTCTCTCTCACCTTCTTTGAAAACTCTTCCACCCCCAAAACTCAGCAGCGGTTCCCCTCAGCGGCCTCTGTGGGTGGTTCAAGGCCCCCCCCCCCCCCCCCAGCGAACGGGCGGATTAGTGCGCAAACCCTACGTTTCCCTGCCGGGCCGTTCCAAGGCATGCTTGGTCACCTGGGTAGCTGCCACCGTTGCTGGGGCAGCAGCTGCCTCTGAGGTCTGCCTCCTCTCTCGCCCCTGCCTTGTTTCAAAATGTTTGTGGTGGTTTTTTTTTTTTTGTTCGTCTTAGAATTTTCAAACTATTGTTTTTGCTTTGTTTTCTTTTGGTTTGGTTTGTTTGTTTTTCTGGACCACATTCTTTCTGCGATAAGGGGTTTCTCTAGAAATAGCAACTG
Organism: Phyllostomus discolor; assembly: GCF_004126475.2. NCBI lineage: Eukaryota > Metazoa > Chordata > Mammalia > Chiroptera > Phyllostomidae > Phyllostomus > Phyllostomus discolor. Next base: position 453,385 of record NC_050199.1, read on the forward strand.
TTCTGTTTCTAGCGATAGGAGAAAAAATGTCTTCTTTGAGTCCAGGGCAGAATCACTTTGTACATATTCTAGTCTGAGTCCGTTTATCCGCTTTGAAAGGGACACACCCCTCTGCTAGAGGCACAGGGGGGTCTGATTTTTCGGCTGCCCCCCTGGCTGCCTCCAGAACCCTGTCCCAGATGGTCAACCGGAGAGCAGCCAGACCCCTGAGTGCAGGCCACGCGGATTCTCTCTGCGTCCCCAGGACGACGGGTCCCCTGCTGGCCCTACACCAAGGGGTCTGATGCGGCCCATTCCACAGACATCCCCGAGCGCGTATAGAAAAAATACAATCAGCAACAAAACCTCCTCGCAACCCGGAAAACCCTCTCCCAAGCTGCAAGGCGAAGAACACAGACTCAGTTGTTACTTTAGCGGGCGGGGCCTTTGGAAATACACGGACACCACCGAGAGGAGAGCGCGCGGAGGTCGGTTGGGGTGACCCCGGTGGCCACGGAGCCTCGGGCCGTGGAGCGCAGAAGCCCCCTAGTGGTGCCGGTGAGGAAAAACACCCTGGCTCACGCTGTCCGGTGCGCTGCGCAGGGGCCTGCAAATTAGACCTGCAAGAGATGGAAAAACGGCGGAAACGGTGTACAGATTTCACACGGTGCTAAAAATTTGACCTGGAGCGCAGAGGCGTGGTAGAAAGAAGAGGGGCTATTACACGAACACCGGACGTACCGTTTTTAACAAGGGGCTGTGTGGGAAGACGGGGGGGTGCCCGTTGTCTCTGGCTAAAACGTGTCTCTACCCCGACGGGGGGGGGGGGTGGTGGCATTCTGCCCCCTGCCCTTTGCCCCGGGGAGAGGGGGGGTCTGGAGCAGATGTAGGCAGCTGACTGCAAGTGGGGGGTGTCCCTGTGGCTGGTGAGGGGTGCCTATGTTTTTGTTTTTGTTTTTGTTTTTGTTTTTGCTCTGCTGGAAGTGAGCACACAATTAAGGAAACTCCCCACTGTTCATCAAGCCCTGCAAAAGCATTTGCAAATGCTTTTTGCAAATTGCAATTTTTGCACATTGCAAAAGCATTTGTTGAGCCTCCTGGCTCTGAGGAGAGGGTGCCATCTGCTTCCTGTTTCCTGACCCCGGGCTCCGCAGGTGGTGGGGGTCAGCGTTCCCATTCTGCACATGGTCCTGCCGCGGTCTCTCTGTGCATTTCCCTGTCCCCACGAGACACTGTGTGCATCACGGGCATTTGACTGAGAGACGGCCGAGGCGAACAGGAAGGTTGAACCTGTGCTGTACCTGAGTGGGGGCACCCCACTCACTGCTTCCCGCTTCTCGGGGTAAAGCTGCCGGGGTCTTTATGACCAAAAAGGTGGGGGGGGGGCTGTACCAGGAGGAGGCAGGTGACAGCCACGGCAGGGCTACCTCTCTCCGGGACATCGGCAAGGGAGGTGGCTTGGGGCCTCCCGGGGTCGCCGTTCAGAGATGAGCCCGCCCCAGCTGAGTTGGGGGGCCAGGCAGAGGCTGGGCGTTTGTCCTTACACCGTGTGCACGCAGGTCAACTCGGGCACCTGGTGGGAGTGGGGAGGGCGGGGCGGGGCGGGGAGAAGGCAGGTGAGCTCCAGGCAGCCCATACCTCCACAGCGCTGGCTCCGCTGGGGGGTCGTCGTGCGGGGACACTGGGGGAGCGAGCAGAGGTGCTCGGGGGTGCAGCTGCCGTAGGCAGAACACCCCCTGCCCCACGGGATCCCAGGGCTGATGCCCGGGAACCCCAAGGGGATGTGGCCAGCAGGTGGCGCCTCTCAGGTCAGAGGGGGTGAGGGGGGGAAGGCCGAGCTGGCCCCTGTCAGGTGCTGTCCCGGGGGCCTGCACACCAAACGGACGGAGGCTGATGGAGAAGCGAGAACGCATACAATTTTCTGCTCCCCTTTTCATTGTTTATATCGTAACAAAATATCTAATCTATATTTATATATAAATAGGTATAATTTTATTGTATATATTTATATATAAGGCACAGATAAATACATATAATTTTGTTGTATATATTTATATATAAGACACAGATAAATACATATAATTTATTTTATATTATTTTAATCAATGTATTTTATTTATTCATTCAATAAAAGTTAATAAGTAAAACAACATATTTTTAAAAATATATCATTTTAAATATATTTTAAAATATTCTATAATAGATTATTTTTAATCTATCTATTTTAAATATAATACATTATAAATAATAGGGTTTTAAATAGATTTTAAAATAATAATTATATTTAAAATATATTATCTTAAAATACATGTATATTATTTTATAAATATATTTGTTTAAAATAAATAGAATCTATTTTAAAATAGATTTTAATAAATATACTTCATTTATTTAGTTAAATGAATACAATAACATATATTTAAACTATTATATATTATTTAATATGTTTTAAATATAATATATATTTAAAATATATTATTTTATTCATATTGTTTAAAGTAATACGTATTTTATTGCTGCATATGTAATAAAAATATACGCGCAATTGTTAATGACGTTCAAGTTGCCATCAAAGGCACACGGAGGCCCTCCTACAAAACTCGTGAGGACCCAGAGTCCCCGCGGGTCCCGCCACGCCCCCGGGGTGGCGGGGGGTCCCGGGCCGGAACCAGGTCCGCGGGAGCGCACGGCGCGCGGACGGCACCCCTGCCCCTCACCCTGCCTCTCGCAGCCCGGAGACCAGGACGAGTACTCCTGCCACTTTCCCAACGCGGTGCTGCACCGGGGCGCCAACCTGACCGTGCACGGGACCGCGGACGGCGCCGCCTTCCGCTGCGCGCTGCACTTCCACAACGCAGGTGAGGGCGCCTCGCTGCAATCCCCGCCGCCTGGTCCAGCAGCGCGCGCGCGCGGCGGTGACCTCTCCGCGCGGAGGGACCGCGGATGCTGGGGTGGGGGAGCGCCCTCGCTGATGCGCTCCGTTGTCCTCCCAGGCCGGGAAGGGTCCGGGGCGGTGAACTTCTCCTGCGTCATCTACAACGTGCAGCTCCTCAACTGCAGCTGGGCGCCCGGCCCCGCCGCGCCCGCCGATGTCCAGTACCAGCTGCACTGCTGGGCGTGCCGGTGAGCCGGGAGGGCCTGCCCCAGCGTCTGCCACCTGTCCGGGCCGCCCCCCCCAACTCACAAAAGCCTCTGGCTGGTACCCTCAACCCAGGGCTCTTGCTTCCAGGGCCTGACATGTCCAAAGGGCAAAGGGAGAGAGAAAGAACAAACACCAAAGGGGAAAAGGGGTGCCACTCAGCTTCCGCTCTGTCCTGCCTGCAAAAGGCTGCTTCTTCGGTCCTCGCGGGTCGTGGAAGTTGGCGGCGCGCCCGAGGAGGGAGCTGCGAAGGGGTGTCTCCACCCCGCTGTCTGAGAAGGTGGCGTTTCTTCCTGCTTTGGCCAGCAATTTGCAATAACCTGGCACGTAGATCCCCTTAGGTGTCCATGCGTATTCAGGGACGAAATTCCCTTCCCTTTTCTTGTCCCTTTTTCGGGTTTTTTTTTTTTTTTTCCGGGGCTGGGGGCGGAGGTGAGGGGTGCCGCGTCTGCAACAAGGCCGCCCGCTCTGCCTCCCCCCCCCCCCCGTGTTTCGGACATTCCAGGGGCGAGGAAGAAATCGAGTGCCCCCACTACATGCTGGACGGCGCGGGGACGCGCGTGGGCTGCCATTTCGGCGCCCTCCCAGAGCCGCAGCTGACCGACAAGTACATTTTCCTGCTGAACGGGACCAGCCCGGAGGCGGGGGTGCGGTTCGTGGATTTCCCGCCGTTCAGAGCCATTCAAATGGGTAAGCAGGTTTCCCTCCGCCACGCGCCACCTCCCCACCCCGCGGCGGAGGCATCTTCTGCCCCTGCGCGCGGTTGGTGCCAGCACCTTGCCGGGGCGCAGGCCGGCCTCGGCGGCATCCTGGGGTCGAGAACCACGGCCTGGAACACACGCGGAACGGGAGGTGGGGTGCTCACACCTGCGCCGGCGCGGTGGGCATCAGGACAGGTGCATGCATGCCACTGCCGTGCGTGAAAGAGCTTCCCGTGCGGCCGCAAGAGCGTTGCGATGTGGGTGGCGGCGGTGTTCTAGAAGCTTCCTAAAACACCGAGGGAGCAAATGCGAAGTCGTCACGTCTAGGGAAAACACAAGGATGGTGGTTCTCCGGCCACAGCGTGTCCGTCAGGGGGTCCACCTATCAGTCCGTTCTATGTGTGTGTGTGCGTTGGAAGGCACCCTCCTGGATATGCGGCTGCTGCATTCGCCTTGAACTTGGGGCCCAGGGCTCTGTCCCTTAAACCTTCACAAAGCTTACCAGACGCCCGTCTTCTTGGAGGCGCACCACAGTTGCCCTGTGCTCTGGGAGTGCAGGGGAAGGAGAAAACTTTTCCCTCCCCCCTGAGGTTCTCAGACCGGGGGGGGGGGGGGGGGGGGGGGGGGGGGTGGAAGCAGCTCACACATGCTACGTGAAAAACATAGGTTTTAGCCCTGGCTGGCGTAGCTCAGTGGATGGAGCGCGGGCTGCGAACCAAAGCATCACAGGTTCCATTCCCAGTCAGGGCACATGTCTGGGTTGCAGGCCAGGTTCCCAGCAGCCGCACATGGATGTTTCTCTCTCTCTCTCTCTCTCTCTCTCTTTCTCCCTCCCTTCCCTCTCTAAAAATAAATGGATAGAATCTTTTTTAAAAAGTCTTTAATAAAAAAACATAGGTTTTAAATGGGATTTCTACTTTTTACATGCCTGGGACTGCTTTATGGAAATAAAATGACCCCCCCTAAAAAAAAGCATTTTGATAAAAGCACTTATCTACTATTTTAACAGAGAACAAGAAATGGGGGTGGGTGTGAGCGGAAAACCACAGTAAGTCTGGGCATCCAGAAGTGGTCCATACCTGGGGTTTCCGGTGGGACGTAGGGATTATTTTAATAAGGTCCTTTGGGCCGATTTATCTTTTTCACCCCTTAGGAAAGAGTCTGTTTTTTAAAGTGTTTAAAATATATTTTATGGACTATGCTGTCACAGTTGTCCCATTTATTTTTCTCCCCTTGATTCCCCTCCACCCTGTACCCACCCTCCCACCATCCCCACCAACGTTAGTTCATGTCCATGGGTCGTACATGTGAGTTCTGGGGCTTCTCCCATTTCCCGTATTATCCTTAACCTCCCCCTGTCTGTTGTGTACCTGCCATTTGTGCTGCTTATTCCCTGTACCTTTCCCCCCCATTCTCCCCCCTCCCCCTCCTCACTGAGAACCCTCCAGGTGATCTCCATTTCTGTGGTTCTGTCCCTGTTCTAGCTGTTTGCTTCATTTGTTTTTGGTTTTAGGTTCAGTTGTTGATAGTTGTGGGTTTGTTGTCATGTCACTGTTCCTATTTCCGATCTTCTTTTTCTTAGATAAGTCCCTTTAACATTTCATATAACAAGGGCTTGGTGATGAGGAACTCCTTGAACTTGACCTTATCTGGGAAGCACTTGATCTGCCCTTCCATTCTGAATGATACCTTTGCTGGATAGAGCAATGGTCTGGGATGGAGGTCCTTGCCTTTCATGACTTGGAATACTTCTTTCCAGCCCCTTCTTGCCTGCAAGGTCTCTCTTGAGAAATCAGCTGACAATCTGAAGGGAACTCCTTCGTAGGTGACTGCCCCCTTATCTCTTGCTGCTTCTAGGATTCTCTCCTTCACTTTAATCTTGGCTAATGTAATGATGATGTGTCTTGGTGTGTTCCTCCTTGGGTCCAACTTCTTTGGGACTCTCTGAGCTTCCTGGACTTCCTGGAAGTCTATTTCCTTTGCCAGATTAGGGAAGTTCTCCTTTATTATTTGTTCAAATAAGTTTTCAACTTCTTGGCCTTCCTCTTCTCCTTTTGCACCCCTATGATTCAGATGTTGAAACATTTAAAGTTGTCCTAGAGGTTCCTAAGCCTCTCCTCATTTTTTTGAATGCTTGTTTCTTCAATGCTTCCTTCTGGTCCAAACCATTGATGTGAGTCCTGGTTTCCTTCCCATCACTATTGGTTCCCTGTGCATTTTCCTTCAGTTTTCCCTCTATTTTGTGACCACACTCAACCATTTCTGTGAGCATCCTGATGACCAGTGTTTTGAACTCGGCATCTGACAGGTTGGCTGCCTCCTCATCATTTCGTTCTACTCTTTGAGCTTTGATCTGTTCTTTCATTTGGGCCCTATTTCTTCATCTCGGCATGCTGGTTACATATAAGGGGGGGGCTTAGGTTTTCAACAGGGCAGGGCAACCCACACAGCTGTGTCGTGGTGGTGGGGGGGTCTGAGAGGGAACAATGGTGCTTGCTCCACTTTCTGTTGGATATCAGTCCCTTGCCCCACTCCCCACAAGCAAACTGGGCCCTTCTGGTGCTGATTCCCAGGTGGGTGGGTTTGTGTATGTCCTAGGACCCTGTGGGTCTCTCCAGTGAACTCTCCTGTGAGGCTGGGAGTCTCTCCCACCACCACAACCCCCACAGTCAGCAGTTTGAGGCTTTATTTCTTGGTGCTAGGACCCTGGGTTGCGAGGTCTGTCTCGCTCCCCAGTTGTTCCTCCTGGTTTATCCACATGCGAATGTGGGACTACCCACTCTGCCAGGCACCACCTTGCCCAGTCCACCAGCTGCCGCCTTGCCATGAGTCCTGTCCGCCTGGCTGCCTGTCTCCGCCCCTCCTACCCGTCTGGGTGAATGTTTCTTCTTTCACTCCTTGGTTGTTGGGCTTCCATACAGTTCGATTTTCTGGCGGTTCTGATTGGTTTTTGTTTTTAAATTTGCCATCGTCCCTCTCTTGGCTGTGCGAGGAGGCACAGCATATCTACCTATACTTCCACCTTGGCGGGAAGGTATGCCGATGTATCTTGGTGCCCCCTTCCCACCCTTGTGATGGCTGTGAGTCTTGCCCGGAGTCATGGCCTGGGGGTGACCAAGGAGATTTAGTGAGCAGGCGGAGTGGCTGGTGTCAAATCCGTGAATACACAAGATTATTGGTGAACTCATAAGAAAGGCACCACCCGCTCCATGCGTCATTGGGGACCCTCCAAATTTGCGCTTTGGCAAGGGTGTGTCAGAGTTTTATTTGCATGCCTGGCTGAATAAACACATTTTCTGGAAGCTCTCCTTCTGGCAGAAGCCCCATCTGTGTGGTGTTTGCTTGCAGACTGACCATCTGGTGCATGGATTGGGGGGGTGGTGTTCCTTAGCTGGGCACTTGGAGGAGCTCAGGATGACAAGAAGTCAGCCCCTTTGGTGGGCTTGGCATAGGGGCTGGCTGAGCGGACCCCTGAGGTTGTTGGTGAAGAGACGAGAGGAGGAAAAGGAGGAGGCTCTCACCTGTTGGCATCTCCAGGTGCTGCTCCAGCCACTGGGAGACACGGAGGCTGTGGCGGGGTGCAAGGGGGGGTCTGGCCTGCAGGGGTTCCTCACACCACAAAGCGGACTCCCCGAGGGGCTCAGCTGACCTTAACGTCTTGCTCCCCAAGACAGCGGTCTTCCCCTTTTGTGCAAGAAACGTAAAGCAGGACCAGGGACCCGTCAGACGCACGCCCCAGGATGTCTCGTCCCCTGGACGCGCGTATCCGTCGTTGATACGTCGTTTGTGGCATCCGCTTTTTCCTAGAGAAGCTGAACCCCCCCGCCAACCTGACCGTGGACTACAACGGGTCCCACCACATCGTCCAGTGGGACAACCCCGAGATGCGGTTTGACCTCCCCAGGAGCAGCCTGTGCTATGAAGTGGACGTCCAAGTGGCGGTGAGGGCCAGGGCCGTGGGCCGGGGAGGGTCCTCCCTCGCTCCCGTCTGGGGTTGTGTCCTCACTGACGGGATCTCCCGGCCACTCTACTACGTTGTTCTGCTGAGCCCGGCACCCTCTCTGTGCCCTCCAAGTGTCACCTGCTACTTTCTGGCAAAGCTCAGCTACTTCTTTCTCTTCTCCTTCTTGAGCTTCTGGGGTGTGAGCTCGGAAACCACCTCTGGTCCACAAATTCTACCGTCTGGCGCTCACGTTGATGCCTGTAGCGCACGGAGAGAGAACGCCTCTGTTTGGTGGGAGGCTGAGGCCCCGTGCGGCTCCTCTGTGGGCAGAGATCCGGTTGCGCCCGCGCCATTTGTCCCAAAGGTTGTTACCTTTTGGCCTGGAGTGCTCTGGGCGGCCTCATCCACCACCATCCGGCCGCCCACGCGGGGTCCATTCTGGGCTCTCTCTTTGATTCTGTCCGTCTGTGTGTGTATCTGTCTGGGCCCCGTTTGGAGTCCCGTCGCTTTGCAGTGCCCGTGGAGGTCAGGAAGTGTGAGGACTTCAAGGGCGAAGACGGTGTCGGTTGCTCAGGGGTCTGGGCCCCTACACGTGAATTTTGGGGAGAGTGGGGGCAATTGTGCCAAACTAACAAGCAAACAAACAAACAAACAGCCATTGTAATTTTGAAAGAGAGGGCACTGCATCTGGGCAGCAGCTGCGCAATATGGTCATCTCAGCCGGACCAAGTCTTCTGACCCCGGAATGCAGGCCGTGTTTCTACACATTCCAGTTTCCTTGCATCCTCTGTGCAATGTGTCACAGTCGTCAATGTACCACTGTCCTCCTTCTCCTGTCAAATGCACTTGGGAGTTGTTCGCTCTTTTGGACGGTGGTACGGTTGTGTCCCTGATGAATGCACACTCTTCCCAGAGGTCTGGCTTGTTCTGGGTTTGAAGTCTGGGCCCTGGACGTGGCCTGCCCACACCGGTGACCTCATGCATGTCAGGACACTTGGAGGCAACCTCAGCCAGGTAGAAAGATCACAGGTGACTTTGGATGAACACAGGTGACCTCATGCATGTCAGGACACTTGGAGGCAACCTCAGCCAGGTAGAAAGATCACAGGTGGCTTTAGATGAACACAGGTGACCTCATGCATGTTAGGACACTCGGAGGCAACCTCAGCCAGGTAGAAAAAAATCACAGGTGACTTTAGATGAGAGACCTCAGCAGGTGGCTTCACACAGGTGAGCCTCCTTGGTTCTGCGGGCACGCACCTGCTCCCAGGCTGGCCCAGGTGTCCCCACACATCGGCCCCATCTCTGTGAGGAACCACAGATTCGGGGGAACCCTGTGCAGCCAGAACTGTAACCATAAAGGACAAGCGAGGGGTCAGCCCCCACGCCCAGCCAGGCGTGCCTTCTGCAGAGTGCCTGGCACAGGCACCGTGTGCACACACACACACCCTGAGGGATGGCTCAGGGCCCGAGACACTCACGGCACACGGCACACCTCAGCGCCCACTGAGACACCTAATGCCCCTGCACACTCTCCATTCGCTGTCGCTCGTGAGGCCCCCGGGGGCAGGTCCACGCAGCGGCCGGAGCTTGGTTCAGAGCAAGGGCATTGCCTGTTCGGTGCAAACGCACCTCCCCTACCCTGTTAGGTCCTGCACCCGGGGGCGTGCAACTTAAAACCAACAGTTGGCAGATGAGTGAGCGTGAGCCAAAAGGGCAAAGTTTATTTCTGCGCGTTTGGCAGCTCACACAACCACGGGGTCCTCGAACGGCTAACGTCAGGGGCTTATCCACTCGCCTTCGTGGGAGAGAGGGAGGGGAGGGGATACGTTTCTATGGGAGGAAAGCACGTATTTTTTAAAAAGATTTTATTATTTATTTTTAGAGAGGGAAGGGAGGTAGAAAGAGAGAGAGAGAGAGACATCCATGTGCGGTTGCTGGGGGCCGTGGCCTGCCACCCAGGCACGTGCCCTGGCTGGGAATCGAACCTGCGACACTTTGGTTCGCAGCTTGCGCTCCATCCACTGAGCTACACCAGCCAGGGCGTATTTTTTTTTTTAAGCAAGGACAAGTGAGAGGCAAGAAAATGGGGTATATGTTTGTGTGTGCAGGGAATGACTGACCTTTTTTCTGACTTCCTGTGGCCATAAAACTCCCCAGGAGATGCAATTTGGGGTAGATTCCCTCTACCCCCGGGAGGGAAGGGACCCCACAGGAGGAATTCACGAGGCCTCCTTCCCCTGTGTTTCCCGCTGTCAGCCGGATAAGGGAAGCTCCCCCCAAAACCTCTTGCTGCCTCTGCTGAATCCGTAATAGTTTCAGCTATGAAGATTGTTTGTGCCAGTTCTGGGGTTCTGGGGAGGCTGTGCTGGAATCCAATGTTGCAAACGCAGCCTCTCACCGTATCTCCCCTCATCTGCTTCCCCAGGGCACCTCGTCCCAGGAAGACCCCGTAAGTATCTGTTTTCTTCTGTGTGACGTCCACGCCGTGGCCATCAGCCCTCACAGCCCAGCCCTCCCTACTCGGGTCCCTCGGCCCGGCTGCGGGGGTCCAGCCAGCCCCTCCGGGCTCACGGGAGTTCGGGTTTGGAGGGAGAAGCTGTGTTCTTCACGCTGCTGGCTCACGCGGCCCCCCCAGAATTTCCGGTTTGAGTTGCGGTGCACCCCAAATGCACGCCCGCCTGGCTCCTCAGGGTGGGACCTGATCTGGACATAGGGCCTTTGCAAGTGGGATGAGTGGAGGAGCTGAGAGGAGGGCGTCCTGGGTCAGGGTGGCCCTGCGTGCAATGACAGTGTCCTGAGAAGGGACAGCAGAGGAGACGCAGACACGGAGGAGAAGCCACGAGGAGATGGAGGCAGAGACGGGAGAGACGCAGCCACCAGCCCCTGGAGCTGGCAGAGGGGGGAAGGACCCTCCCTGCAGCCTGTGGAGGGAGCACAGCCCCCTGCTGGGTGCTCCCTGGCTCATCACCTGGGACCCTACGGGTGTCCCCTGCCCTGTGCACCGGACTCAGTGTGGTCGGCTGGTGTCACCCAACCATCACACACGACTCTCCATAGCCCAGGGTGCTCCGTCTCCCAGTCCATCTCCCTGGTGTGGCCAGCAGCTGTCTGTGTTCATGGCCACCCTCGGGCAGCTGCCCAGGGGGCCGTCGTGAGCAGGGCGGGAGGCAAGGCCTGGGACCGGCTGTGTCTGAACAGAGCCGCTGAGAGAAGCCACCGTCTGGGACCACACACAGCGCAGGGGCCAGACAAAGACTCTCAGTTCTCGGAGCTGAGAGGAGCAGCCTGCAGCGTGCCCACGGCGTTCAGGGCTCCGCAGACCGTGGTCAGTGTCCACCCCCCTGACCGGGCTTTGGAGACACATCTCAAGCTGTAGAAGGCCAGGAATTCTGTCTGTCTGTCCTGCTCGGCCCCACCCCCTCCAGACTGGGCCAAACCTCCGAGGATGCTGGGTAGAGTCACTATGAGACATGCAAGTGATGACTCCGGCTTCCGCTGTGCCGCCGAAACGGTGCCGGCACGGCTCTCGTCCCCTTTCTGTGTAACCGGACCCGCTGTGATGGCGCAGGGGACCAGCCCTGATGTGGACCCAACAGCGGGGAGGGGGCTGTGAGACCCAGGCATGCAGGGGGCCCCTCACGGCCCTCCCCTTGGGGCCCGCGACAGGGCCCACAGGAGGCAGGAGAGATGGCGGGGGCAGGTCTGGGTGCAGCAAGGCCGTCAGGGGTCCTGCAGGGCGTGGCTGTCTTGCTCTGGCTCCTGCCTCCTCCCCGTTCGGGTTCCTCGCCCCTGCTGGTCGCTGCAGGCTTGCTTTTTTTCTCTGGAAGGTGTCCCAGTATGGACAGGAGAAGAACGTGTACCTGGTGCCCTACGCGGCCGTGAGAGGCGGGCGCTCGGTCCGCCTGAGGGGGAGGACGCTGCCCAGCGCCGTGTGGAGCGAGTGGAGCACCACGCTGCCTTTCGGTGAGAGTCTCCCCCCCCCCCCCCGGCTGGGTGCCGCGTCCCTCCCGTCCTCTGTCCCGGAGACCGGGCGTCCGAGGTCACCCAGGGGTCCCGGGGCCGCTGTGCTCCCTCCACAGGCTCCAGGGAGGGTCCCTCCCGCCTCTTCCGGCTCCGGGGGGCTCCAGGCCATGCTTGCGGCCTCTCTCTGTACAAACACACCCTCCGCAGCCTGCCCTGCACCCCCCTCCTATGTTTGTGGGGTCCCCCAACAATGAGGTCCCTCCCGGACTCAGCCACAGGGGCACAAGCCTGTCTTTCTCACTTTGGCGTCTGCCTCGCTGGGACGTGTCTCCAAGGCCCCAGCTGCCTGCTGCCCCCAGCTGCAGGCGCCAGGCCCAGGGGCCGGCTGTACGGCTCCCCTCCCTCAGGCCTCCCTGCTCTGTGGGTGCTGCGGGGTGCCCCATCCTGCCCTCCCCCTCTGGGGCAGCAGGCGGGGCTGTCACAAAGGGGGTGGCCTGCAGTGCAGCAGTCCCCATTTGACAGAAGTACAAAGGGTGCACCGTGGCTCCCTGTCCCTTGGGATCCGTTCAGGGGCCGACGGAGCATGAGTTCTGTGTAGACACCTGCTGGAGGCAAAAAAAAAAAAGCTGCCCAGACTACTGCCCTCAGAACACCCTGCTCAACAAAACAAACCCCCCACACCCACCCAAGAGGAGCTGTCCGATCCACATGGGAGCCTCCTTCCTTCTAGGCAACAGCTTCAGGGGTCAAGAAGTGGTCCAAGCTACACACACACACACCCTGTCCCAGCCTTCACATTTCACAGTTACACATTCATTCCTTTGGCTATGTCAATGCAGTGTTGAAAGTAAACACCCGCCACTGAGAAGGCAAGCGTCCCATGGGGTTGTGCCCTCATGGAAATGTGTCCAGTGAGCTCTGTCTGGTCAGCAGGGCGTGGGGACAACAGGGACTTAGTGAGGCGGGGTGGACGCAGCATTCAAAGGACAGATTCGTTACTACCTGTGTTCCCAGCTCCCTCGGGTCCCGGCGCCTGGAAGTCCTGTCCGCCTGGGTCCAGGCCTGCTTCCCCCCCGACCAGAATCTCGCCCCACCGTCTGATCCCTCGGTGGGGAGAGGGGGCTGAGGGGCCGACCCCCAGGTCTGGTGCCCTCTGACCGCCTGCTCCTCTCTCCGCCGCCCCCCAGCAGGCCACCCGGAGCCGGAGGTCAGCGGCACCGCCGTGGCCCTGGTGGGGCTGCTGGTGGGGGCGGTGGTTTTACTCGTGTCCATCCTGACGTTCCTCTGTACAAGGTGAGCCTCACCACCACCCCCCTCCCCCACCCTGCCCCGGTGCCGACAACGCGAAACCACGGCGCCCCCTGGACGGAGGTGCGCACACAGAAGGACCCACATGACGCAGAGTGAGCAGAGCAGGGGGAGTCCCGAGACAGGAAGCCGCCGTGCAGGGCCGAGAGCTAGCAGAGGGGAACCGGTAGGGGGCGTCCCCCCACACGCCCCCGCTGGCCCTCCCCCGGGACCGAGGTCCGAAGACTCTCCCCCCCACCCCCTGCGTGCCAGGGGTGGCGCAATTTTGGAAATACTCACTTGTAAACAGCAGTATGAACAGAGCCCCGGGATTAGGGACACCGTACCTCCTGCACCCGGGGATTCCGTGCGGACCACCCTCCCCGCGTGAGCGTCTGAGACGCGAAGAAGCAGGAAATGACCGGAAAGGTGCGGGCCGGAGCCGCCGGCCCCGAGGACCTGCCTCGACCTCGGATGCCTCCGCCCTGTGGGCGTTAACACGGGACACAGTGACCTCTGCTTGCTTGCGGGGCCGAAAGCCACCGTGTGTCCCACACAGCTGCCTGCAAAGGGGACGGGGAAGCAGACGGGGTGACGCCTGGATGGAAGAGCCCAGGACTGAGCATGAAACACGCTGTCGGAGAATCAGCGTCACGATGCCGTGTCCTCTGCACCCACAGCCACGCCCCCCTGCTGGGGGCGTCCCTGTCCCCTCCCCTTTCTCCCACATAAGTGCCACCCCTCTGTCTGCTCCTGGGGACACTACACGGCCTCCGGCCTGAGTCAGCGCTCCCGCGGAGCCATTGCCATGGACCTCAGTAAAAGCTGCGTCCCGTCACCGCGAAAAGCCTCCCACTCAGGGGTGGACACGCTACTTTGTACGTGGGGGAAAGCTGTGACGGAGGCCAGGATTTTTCACGAAGACGTGACGCCAGGAGTCTCTGCACAGAATGATCCGTGTCCCGAAGACGGTTCTGAGCTCCCAGCGCTAGACAGGGACCGTCCCCCGCCCCCCCGCCCCGCGCCCCCCCAGAACCGTGTCCGCACCATGGTCCTGCCCGATGCTCTGAGCCCCCTGCAAAGCCGGGACAGTGCTCAGCCTGTCCTTACTCACGGCAGCCACCAGGGGGCGGCAGGCAGTTCCTGTGGCCCCCAGCAGGGGTCGCTGTCCCAGGGGGCGGCCCGGGGTTGTGCCGAGTCCACTTGCTCGGGCGATGAGGCCCCAGGACGCCCGGCCAGTGTGCGCAGTCGGGGTTGTCCGCCCTGCGCCCGGCTGCCAGCACGGGAGGCCGCCACGCGCCCTCTTTCCTCGGCAGGTGGCCCCTGAGGCGGACGCTCTTCCCACCGGTGCCGCAGGTGAAGCCGGAGCTGGTGGGCAGCCTCGCACCCTCGCCCAAGGTAAGCGCGCCCTTCCCCCGCGGTGAGCATGCACGGACCCCCTCTCTGTCCCTGAGGATGGGCCTGCTCTGGGCGTATCCCCCACACACGGAACCCACACCATGGGACCGTGGGTGTCTGGCGTCTCTCACGGGGCATCTGTGCTCCAGGCCCGCCCACGCTGCAGCCCGAGTCACAGCCTCGCTCCTGTTCCCGGCTGCGTAATATTCCACCGCGTGCAGTGTGCGCTCTGCTGGGCCCTGGGGCTGCTGGGAAGGCTGCTCCTTCTCCGGTTTCGGGACAGGCGACCCAGGGACGCCAGCTGGTGGCCTCTGCCATGCTGTGTCCTCTCTTAGATCCTCTGGGCCGGGGACCACCAGCTGCCGAGCTCCCCGGACCCCGAGGACATTGTGGCTGTGGAGGAAATGCTGCCCTGTGTGAGCGGACCGGCAGCACCCGCAACCCTCGGGCCCAGCCCCGCCCCGCCCAAGCTCTGAAGACACCCGTTCCGCACGCCCTCCCCTCCACATGCAAAACTTCTGACTTGAGTCCAAAGCCCCTCCCCCGCCCCCCGCCCCTGGGATCCCGGCCACCTCGTGGTCTTTTCTACCCGCTTGCCCGCACCCCGCCCAACCCCTGGGTCCTGCGCGCCCCCCCACCACCCCCGCGGGAGGTGGCCCCGCCAATGGCTCTGAAGCCATTCACCAGGTGGCAGGTGATTCGGCTCCCATTTGGAAACGGAGACACCCCTGGACACCCGCCCCCACCCCCACTACGGCGAAGCTCCCAGCGATAGGCTATGCAGACCGTGGGCACACCTGAGGGGCCGTTTCGGAGCAGTTTTCCCCGGGGGGGTGTGAGAAACGTCAGTTGCAGCTCGGCCACCTGTGGGCGGGGCAAGGGGGGCAGAGGGCGGTGGGCGGGGCGAGAGGGCAGAGGGCGGGGCTGGGATGGAGAGAGCTCCCTGGGGCTCTGCGCTGTGTCACTCAAACGCATCTCGGCCCCCCGAGGAGTCCTGTTGCTGCTGTTCGGGTGGAAGGTGCAGCCCTTTCTGACGCAAAAGCTTCAGTGCAGGTTTGGGGGGTGAAAGGGGCTGCTGTCCCCCACCTGCGTGGGCGCCACGCTGCCCACCGGCTGTCCGCCTATGTGGCTAGACGCTGCATCCGCCACAGAGAACGTGAAATAAAGCCAAGAGCATGTGTCACGGGACTGGTGGGTGCGAACTGTGTGCGCTGGTTTCCGAAAGCTCGCCACCGTGCTGCATGCTGTCACCTGCGGGTTTCTCACAGCTGGTCCCTCCCAGACGGTCCAGCACGCCGCCCAGGGGCGGACAGCCCTGTGCCCGCGGAGGTGGGCTCCGCACGGTTGCAGAAATGCCCCCGTGTGTGTGGACAGACCGGTGTGGACAGCACGGTGCAGGGGCACCGGGGGTGGGAAAGGGGGTGTTGTTGTGTGTTTGCCTGTAGGGACCCAGTCGCAGTGTCGCTGCCGCACGATGGGAACGTGTGTGGTGCAGCAGGAGGGGTGAGGTGGCGTGTGTGTGCATGTATGTGGACACATGCAGGCGTTAATGGAGGTGCATGGGTGTGTGAGTGATGGGGTGCATGTCTGTGGCATGTGATCATGGGTGTGCATGTGTGTTTACAGACACACACACATGAGAGTGTGACACCGGGAGGTCCAGCAGGCTCATCCTCCGACTGCAGGGAGCTTTTAGCCTTCCGTGTTGATGTGTGTGACTGTTTAAAAAGCCGGTTTCAGCCCTGGCTGGCTTAGCTCAGTGGATGGAGCTCGGGCTGTGAACCAAAGCATCGCAGGTTCGATTCCCAGTCAGGGCACATGCCTGGGTGGCAGACCACGGCCCCCAGCAACCGCATGCTGATGCTTCTCTCTCTCTCTCTCTTTCTCCCTCCCTTCCCCATCCAAAAAAGATAAATAAATAAAAATTTTTTAAAAAGCCGGTTGCTACAGGGAAATAAGCTCATGCACGTGACAGAAAAATCAGGTGTGCCTGGGGTGCACACGTGGGCCACTCCCTGGGGCCGCACGGAGGACCCCAGGCTATGAAAGAGGTTTCCTCACGAGAGCGCCTCTCCCCTGGAGACAGGTGGCAGCATCCGCCGTCCACACGGAGAAACTCGTGGTGCAGGTTTATTACCACCAGTGACACGTGGCAATCTCACAGTGGGGGCCAGCCACCAGCACTGTCTCACTCCAGCACATGCTCATCACCCAAAACAGACCCTGTCCCCATGAGTACTCACCCCACTCCCTCTCCCAGCCCCCGACGACCACTGACCCCCGCTCCGTCCCTGCAGACAGGCCTGCTCTGGGTGTATCCCACACACACGGAGTCCACACCACAGGACCGTGGGTGTCTGGCGCCTCTCATGGAGCCTCCTGTGTTCCAGGTGCCTCCATGCTGCAGCCCGAGTCAGAGCCTTGCTCCTGTTCTTGGCTGCGTAATATTCCACGGTGTGCATGGCTGGTCCCCATTCTGTGCATCCATTTATATGTATTCTCTCTCTCTCACACACACACACACACACACACACACACTTCCATCTCCCTCTGTCTGTCTCTGAGACACCTTTGACCATGAGCAAAGTCATGGGGGAAAAGGATGTCAAAAAGCCCCCTGAGGTGGCAGATCTCAAGCACCCCCAAATTCTCTGAACAGATGACAGACAACCATCTCCCTCCGTTTCCTGATGTCTCGTGGTTTGCATTTTCGGTCGGGGCTGAATTTATCGGGGTGGCGTCGGTAGCTAAGGCTACCTGGCACAGAACTCAGGGGCACAGTCTGTCACGGGGTGGGGGGCGGGGGTGGGGACCAGGGCGAAAGCTGAGCTACAGCTACGCTGATTTGGGGACAGCCCTACCTGCTGTCGCTCCCGACACCCACACGCTGTACGTACACGTGGAAGGGGCTTCGCCCACCCAAAGAACAAGACAGAGCCCTGGCTGGCGTAGCTCCGTGGATGGAGCTCAGGCTGCAAACCAAAGCATCGCAGGTTCGATTCCCAGTCAGGGCCCATGCCTGGGTTGCAGGCCACGGCCCCCAGCAACCACACATGGATGTCTCTCTCTCTCTCTCCCTCCCTTCCCTGTCTAAAAATAAGTAAATAAAATCTTAAAAAAAAAAAAAAGACCATGTTCCCACCGGGCCACCCTGCGGGGGCCACTCGACCCGACCGCTCTGGGTGACAAAGCAACTGACGTTTCACAAGAGGCCGCGGCCGCTGATAAGGAAGATTTTTACTTCCAGCCGCGGTCGCTCTCGGGTGGGGCGGAGCCGAGATAAAGGGCGGCACCCATCTTTCGAAACACTTTCCGAGCAGCGCGCAAGGTGTGTTTTCTGGGAAGGGGATGCCCTTATCGCGGGCGCCTGCTGGGCTTGGGTCCGAGGACAGGCCCGTGTCACAATCCCCCTGCCCCTGCACAACCACGGTGACTGCCGCCGCCGCCGGTGACCACCGGGTGGGGCGCCCGCCGCCAGAGGGCGCTCCAGGTGCCGCAGGTTCGGTGGCGGAAACGCGTGGGCGAGGAAGGTGAGTGTCTCCTGGAAACAGGCGTGACGGCTTTGTGCGTGGGTATAACCCCCCGTGGGGGTCTCTGATCGGCGGGCGTGGGTTTCAAGTCCACATCGGAGGAACCTGGGAAGTCGGTCCCAGGCTGTGTGGGTGGCTGGCAGGTTCGGAAACCGGCAGGCGCACACCTGTGAGCTTGGGTTGGGGACCCGCGCTCGGCTCCTGGAGGCCAAACGCAGGAGGGGGGGTGAGGGGGGACAGGGCTCAGTGGGGAGCGTGGGGAGAAGAAAAAGGCAAAATGTGATTATTATATGAGGGTCCAGGAGCAGCTGAAATGACAGACCACAAGCCAGACAGCTCAAATGATGTAAATTCATGCTCCCATGTCCTGGAGACCAGGCGTCTGAGGTCACCCAGGGTCCCGGGGCTGTGCTCCCTCCACAGGCTCCGGGGAGGGTCCCTCCCGCCTCTTCCAGCTCCAGGGCCTCTGGGTATCCCAGAGCTGGTGGCTGAGTCCCTCCCATCTCTGCCTCCATCTCCACGTGGCTTCTCCTCCGGGTCTGTGTCTCCTCTTCTGTCCCTTCTCAGGACACTGTCACTGGACGCAGGGCCACCCGGACCCAGGACGGCCTCCTCTCAGATCCTCCACCAAGTCCCATCTGCAAAGACCCTGTTTCCACAAGGCCCCATTCCCAGGCTTTCAGGGAGATGAATTTGGGGGCCGCTGCTGTCCCCCACAGGCACTGAAAGTGGCAGGAAGGGCCCACAGCCCCCCAACAGTTGCTGGTGAAGAGCTAACGCGTGGTTTTACAGCCTGGGGCAGCTCTGGGTGGGCCGGTCTGCTGGGTGCCTGCAGACTGCAGAAGGCACCTGTCAATCACATTGATGGACACCCCCCAGAGCCAGTGCCTGGGAGTGTTTGACCCAGCAGCACACTCCTCCTGAGGTCAGGGGCAGGCAGAGTGGTGCAGCGTCTGTTTTGGGATCTGGGGGACTTCTCCAGGGAAGCCACTGTCTTGGGGACCCCCACCGGAGAGGGAAGGCCATGGAGGCCCCACCTTTCTGACCCAAGGGGCAGGGCAGCTGCTACCTAGCCCTGGAGACCCCAGGGGACCCCAGGGACAGGCATGGCGGAGTCTCGGCTCCGACAGCCTGCAGGCATCTGAGACATTGTCATGCCCACACGCTGTTTTTCTTTTCTTTCTTTTTTTTTTTTTTAGATTTTATTTATATTTATTTTTAGAGAGGGAAGGGAGGGAGAAAGAGAGAGAGAGAAACATCCATGTGCGGTTGCTGGGGGCCGTGGCCTGCAACCCAGGCATGCGCTCTGACTGGGAATCGAACCTGCGATGCTTTGGTTCGTAGCCTGCACTCCATCCACTGAGCTACGCCAGCCAGGGCTCTGTTTTTGAATGATCATAATACACCACACGGACCTGCTCTAAAACCCGTGTCTGTGAGGCCCACGCTGACCCACAGCCATTCAGTGACCACGTCTTTGCTGACGGGGGGCGGGGGGGGTCACGACTCAGTCCCCACGACTCCTCGGGTGGGTGTCCACAGGACACGCAGCGCACACTCGCCCCGGGAGAACGGCGTGAGGACGGGACAGTGAGCATCTCTCGGGCTCCCTCATGGCCGCCTGCACCTGGGCTCTGGACTTGGTTCTGAGTTCTGGGGCCTCGCTGTCTAGGTTCCTCGCCATGCCCAGGGCTCCTCAGGGCTGCCCGGCTACTTGAGGAGGAAGGCTTCCCCGGCCCTGGCCTGCTGGCTGAGCCCCCGAGAGGGCCCATCTGCACCGCCTGCTGGGGTCTGTCGTCGCGGGTGCACCTTGCTGAGCCCTGTGGTGGCTCCCCCCAGCCAGCCCAGGTGGCCGGCCCCGGGCAGGCCCACCCCCCTTTCCCAGTTCCCACTTTCTGTTCCTCTGTCCCCCGGGTGCACCGCCCTGCCCCGCCGGGGCGACACATTTCACTCCCAGTGTGGGCTCCTTGACCCCCTCCCCCGGGCTGTCCACTCCCACCACCTTCCGTTCTCCGGTGCGCGGTCACCTCTGTGTGTCTGGGGGACGGTGCGGGTCACTGGGCAGCAGGCGGGCGGGAAGCAGGTGTGGGCGAGAGCCAGGTGTGTGGAGCGGAAGGGGCAGCCTCCCAGATCCCAAAGGAGGAGGTTGGCACTAGGAGGGCCCCGCCCGCCCATTCCTGTCTCCCTGGAGCAGGCATGGCCAGGACTCAGAACTCACAGCCTCCTCGGGCTGGGGTGTCCCCAGGGCCACCCCGTGGGGACTGGCCCTGCTCATCCCAGAGCTGCAGGTCCAGGGCCCCAGGGTCCTCGCTGCCGGCACTGGGCGAAGTTTTCCCCTGGGGTGCCAGCCTCCCCGGGGGGGGGGGGGGGCAGGGCCCAGGGCCTTCTCCTCCAGCCGGACAGCCGCCCACAATGCAAACACAGATGTGTGCTCCTTGTGGTCTGTGTTTTGGCCTTTCGGAGGGAGAAAAGAAAGAGAAAAGACAGAAAAGAGGGAAGGAAGGAAGGAAGGAGAAAAGAAGAAGGTCAAAAGACAAAAGACAAAAAAAAAAACAGAAAGAAACAAAGAGAAAGGAAAAGGCAGTGTAACTGAGACACAGAGAATAAAATCAAAGAAAATAATGAGAAAGACACAAACAAAAGAGATAAACAAAACACGAGAGAGAGAGAGAGAAGTAGAAAGAGAAACAGAGAACAGAGGAAGAAACAAAAAAAAGAAGAAAGGGAGAGAACAAGAAGACACAGAAGATGCACAGAGAAAGAAGGAAGGAGAGAAAAGGGAAAGAGGAAAAGAAAAAAGAAAAGAAAAAGAGAGAAACAGAAAAACAGAGACAGGAAGAAAAACAGAACACGCAAGGAAGCAAAGACACAGGCACAGAGAAAACAGAAAAAGACCCCCCCCCCACACAAAAAAAAAACAAGGAAAGGGAGAACAAGGGGGCGGACTGGAGCCCCCCACCCCACGGTGGCTGCGTGGGCAGGGGTCCGGCTCAGGGGGACGGCCCTCAGGTCTCAGCAGCCCCGTGAACCCCCCCCCCCCTGCCTCACCCACACTGACCCCCCACCGTGCACCCCAACCTCCCGTCCCTATGCTGTGGGTCCCTGCACACTGTGAGGGGTCACGGCACTCCTGCACCCCGAGTTTCAGAATTGCCTGAATGCTCGCCAAGATGGGCATGAACCCCCCATCCCCCCACCATGGTGGGGTGAGGGGCAGGGGTCCTGGCCCCACCCTTTGGGGGAGGGCGGTTTTTGTCCCAACCTGGGGCTGTGCAGCCACCCAGACCCAAGACCCATGCATGGGGTGCCCTGAGCCAGCCACAGCTCATCCCCATAACCTGGGGGGGCTCCAACCCACAGGGACTCCCCCTCCCCCCATCCTGGAGACCCAGCATCTGGGGTCCAGGAGTCCCCGGGCCCCTCTCACATCCACCTCTTCCAGCCCCTGCAGGGAGGTCTCTGTCTCCCCAGGCCGCAGCACCTGGAGACCCCGTGTTCCCGTGGGGGGGGGGGGGCGCGCACCCCAACGTCAGGACGGCCGTGGCAGCCGTGTCTGCAGAATCATTCTCGTCCTGAGGTTCCGGGCAGATGCAGATGGACAAATGGAGAGGGGGCACCCTTCAACCCAGGAGCCGGCATTTGGGAGAGGGCTTCCCAGGAAAGCTGGGGAGGGGGTGGAAGAGGGGGAGGGGGGTTGAGCCGGGCAGCGAGGGCCCGAGGGAGGACCGGAGGCACACAGGCCCACAGGGGTTTTCCTGAGTGGAGCCAACAGCAGCCAGAAAGGAAAAGCCGGCGCAATCCCGCGGCGGTTGCGTGCAACCCAAGAAACCGCTTGGGCAGCGACAGACGGACCAGGGACCCTCGGGGTCATCGCCGCGTCCACCTCCCCCCTCCCCACCAGCCCCGACCTGAGGGCACACACGCGCGACCCTTTCCCGGGGGACACCCGCTCCCCCCTCCCGGCTCTGTCAGCGCCTGCAGGAAGTTGCTCAAGGCCATCGGTACCCGGGGGAGCCGGCCCTGGCCTCCGGGTGCCGGCAAAGAGGAACCTTCGATAACAGAAACGCACGGTTCTTGTCATCCTGCCGAACCCCAGATTCAGAGAAAGAGAGAGAGAGAGAGAGAGAGACTCGGGCTTCCTGGACTCGATCCCCACCCCCACCCCCACCCCCACCCCCACCCCATCGGGCGGCCCCGCCCGGTGGCTATAAAAAGCTGAATGGGGGGAAACGTACTGACTTGGGTTTCTCCTCAGTTCCTGCCGCCGGACAGCGGCACAATGCCAGAGGGCAGGGCGTGACCAGGACGGGCCCCCTCCCCAGCCCGCAGGCCACCGGCCGGCCGGGAGCGGGGTCTCTCCCACGCGGGGCTTGGCTCTGCATCATCCCAGGTAAGGTGGGGAGGTACAGAGGCTGGGGTGCCAGGGAGCGCCCCGCTGCGCGTGAACTAGGTCCGGCCGCGGAGAGGTGGCGTCCGCGCCCCGGAGTCCCACTCCGCGGGTCCTGGAGCGCCGGTGACGGGTTGCTCACCCCGCACCCCAGCCTCCCCCCATCCCACGCGCGCTGGGGGGCTCCTGGTCTCCAGGGGGTCACAGACCCTTAGATTTGTGCTGGCTCACGCACACCCAACCCGGGGGGCCTTTGCAGGCTCGCACGCCCCAGACATGTCGACCCTTACAGCCCTGGTCTGTGACCACCTCTCAGCCGGCGACCTGAGGCTCAGCTACTGACCAGTGAATGAGCGGACAGAGACCCAGCCATGGGGGCCGGTCGGCGGCCAGGTCCTCTCGATACTCCCAGCCTCCCCCCTGCAGCTGGCATGAAGATGGGCTGAGGTTCCCTCCCTCCAGTCAGGCGGGGTGGTGGGAATGCGGGGGCGGGGGGTCCAGTCCTGACCCTCTAATCTCGCCCCTTCTCTGCCAACCGCAGCCTCGTGCGCGCGCTCCACGCTCGCTCGTCATTGGGGAACCACAGTGGCGACAGTTTACTGACTGTCGTGGGGTTCTTGGAAGCGGTTCCCGTGCGGCGGGAAAGGGAAGAGGCGGGCGGCCGGGAGAGCGGGCTTATGCCGAAGTGTCCTCCGCCCAGGGCAGCTCCGCGCAGCCGGGCGGAAGCCAGGCACTGCGTCCCACCGGCTGCCCAGCGAATGCGCAGCCACTGGCCCGTCTCCAAGAACGAGACAGACACGTCCCGCGTTTCAAATGCTGGCCTTCCTTTTGTCCTGAGACGGGCTGCTTTGGCCTTTGATAAACAGAACCTTTTTTTTTTTTTTTAAGATTTTATGTATTTATTTTTAGAGAGGGAAGGGAGGGAGATAGAGAGAGAGAAACATCCATGTGCGGTTGCTGGGGGCCGTGGCCTGCAACCCAGGCATGTGCCCTGACTGGGAATCGAACCTGCGACGCTGCGGTTCGCAGCCCGCGCTCCATCCACGGAGCGACGCCAGCCAGGGCTGATAAACAGGACCTTACACGTCACATATTTAGGTGTGGGGGCGGGGCCCTGGCTCACCTGCTCCTGGTCCCTGTACTGCAAACGGGACGGCGAGGCCTGTGTCTCCAGGCACCCCCACCAACCAGGCAGTCTCCGGTCCTGGAGCTGCCCCTTGGCCTGCCGCCGAAGCCGCCACGCTGTTTGCGAGAGATGTGCCAGCGTGAGGGGTGCAGCGTGGGGGCGTCTCAGGAGGGCGTGAGAGGGGGTCGTCCTGGCGCAGGGGGGTCGCACAGGCAATGCCAGGGCCTCGGGAGACGCAGACACACAGGGCAGAAGCCACGTGGGCCCAGCAGGCTGACAGCCAGCGGAGGGTGCAGGAAACAAGTCCCGGCGGGGACTTTTTGGACAGCGCAGGGCTCCCTGACCGTAACTGGGTCGCTTCGGAGGTCCGCTCCGCCTTCCGTGATTGCTCCGGGTTAATGAGACTTCCTTCCCCAGCTGGGTCACCGCGGCCCTTGCCCGCGCTTTTCCTGGCCGGTGCTTTCCGGGATCTGCGTGGGGCGGGAGCCAAGGGGCGGCTGAGGGCGCAGGGTGGGTGCTCCTTGAGGGCACGCTGACCTACACGCACGTGTATACACACGTGTGAACGCGCAGAGGACACACAGGCAGACATGTGAGCACAGGCAGGCATGCACACACCTACACCGGCGTACACGCGTGTGCGCACGGCACGCACAGTGCTATGCAGGCGTGCACACGTATGCATGCACAGTGCGTGGGCACGCGAGGACGCTGGCGTGCACAACCTGCGTGTTGCGCGTGCACGCGCACGTGCAGACGCGTGCGCATCCATGGGCGCGCACGGGCGCACGCATATGCGCGCGCGCGTGCAAACACAGACGGGCACCCCACCTCACGTGCACATGCACAGACACAGGCATGGAGAATGGAGACACGTGCACGCAAACACGCTCACCGCCGTGTGCGCACGGGCACACGCGCACGTATGCACGTGCTCACGTGCAAGCACACGCCCCGGAGCCTTCCTCCGGCACCCAGCTGCCTGCTCCGAAAGCACCCGGTTCCCAGGGAGCTCCCACTCCCCGGTCCTCGCGGCCGCCGTCCTCGTCCCCGAAGCCACGCCCACACGCGGCCTCTGTTCTCTCACAGCTCGTGCGCCCCCCCACCCCGGGGAGGGGGGTCCGCCCGCCGGCCCCATGGCCTTGCTGCGGCTCCTCGTGGTGCTGACACCCGTCTGCTGCGTGCTGCCGACCAACGGAGGTAGGTGCGCCGCCCCCAGGGCGCTGGCCGGCCGTGGCGTTCTGCACTTAGTGAGACTGCTGGACCTCACAGTGGGGCCGCCCTGCAAAGCTAGGAGGCCGGGACCTGGAGCTCCGCGCGCTGGGGCCTGGCCGTGGCTCAGAGTCCACTGTGAGTGAGGACTTTCAGGGTTATTTATTAAAAGAAACGCCAGTGCCCTGGCTGGCGTGGGTTAGTGGATGGAGCGCGGGCTGCGAACCAAAGTGTGGCAGGTTCGATTCCCAGTCAGGGCACATGCCTGGGTTGCAGGCCAGGTTCCCCAGTAGGGGGCGTGTGAGAGGCAACCACGCATGGATCTTTCTCTCCCTCTCTTTCTCCTTCCCCTCCCCTCTCTCTAAAAAAAATAATAAAATAATTTTTTAAAAATCTTTAAAAAAAAGAAACAGTAATACGTTGGCCCTAAGCCTTGACACCTGGGATCAGCATCCCTCCCTAATCCATCCCTAAAACCACCGTGTTTGGGGGCGACAGTGTCTGGGGCTGCCAGAGCCGTCGCCTGGAGGCGTTCTCCCCACGGCCAAGGGCGGAGGCCACAGAGGTGCCCTCAGTGACAGAGGACCCATGGCTTGTGGTGAGCTTGTGATTCACAGCCCGCCCAGCGTCCTGGGCACCGGGATGTGTCTGGTTTCCTTCCGTTTCCCTAGGAATCCAGGGCCTTTCCAAGGGAGCCGTAACTGCACTGATTTGCGATTCAGGAGCAAACAGCTCCTGGGGAAGTGCTGACTCTAGCAGGAGCCCACACGGGGTTCCCACGAGGAGCAGACAAAGGGGTGGCACTTATGTAGGAGAAAGGGGAGGGGACAGGGACGCCCCCAGCAGGGGGGCGTGGCTGTGGGTGCAGAGGACACGGCATCGTGAGGCTGATTCTCCAACAGCGTGTTTCATGCTCAGTCCTGGGTTCCTCTGTCCAGGCGTCACCCCGTCTGCTTCCCCGTCCCCTTTGCAGGAGGCTCTGTGGGGCACAGGGTGGCTTTCGGCCCCAAGTGGAGGTCACTTTGTCCTTTTTTTTTTTTTTAGATTTTATTTTATCTTTTTAGAGAGGGAAGGAAGGGAGAGAGAGAGAGAGAGAGAAACATCCATGTGCGGTTGCTGGGGGTCATGGCCTGCAACCCAGGCATGCACCCTGGCTGGGAATCGAACCTGCGACACTTTGGTTTGCAGCCAGCACTCCATCCACTGAGCTACGCCAGCCAGGGCTTCTTTGTCCTGTTTTAACGCCCACAGGGTGGCAGCCCCTCCGTTTTAAAGGGGCTCCATTTGTATTCTTCTTCCTAACCCTCAGGGGCCTGTCAGAACAGAGGGGATATTTTTAAACCTCCAGGGCCCGCGCCCAGCAGCTCGGGGTGGTTGCATCACCCAGGACGGCAGGGGCTGCTGCTGCGGTGGCAGCCACCAGATTTCGTAAGCCTTGCCCAGGGCCTTCCTGCCCCAGAGGGGCGTGGGGGCAGGTGTGGGCTGCCTCGTGGGGAGCCGGGGGCATCGGCTTGAGGCTCCTCCTGTCACTGTGCTCAGGCCGATAGCAGCTGTCAACCCACAAGGTGGTTTCCGACGGTCCTGGAGGCTGGAAGCCCACCAGCAGGAGAGAGCCGGTGGCTGGTGCCCCGTGAGACCGCCCGTTTCGGCCGGGTCCAGAGGTGCAAGGCAGTGGGGCATGGTCTTTTCTTCTTGTGGGTACACGAATCCCACCGTGGCCCCTGGCAAAGTCCTCCCGTCCTGGCACCACACCCTGTCCGTCGGGGTTCCCACGTGGGAATGGGCAGAACACATACTCATCCCATAAAAGCTGCTCCAACCCAGTGCCACACACGACAGGTGTTCACCCACCTTCCACGCCCTGCTCTGGAGACCAGGCGTCTGAGGTGCAGGCGTCCCCGGGCTGGTGGCCGCGTCCCTCCTGCCTCTGCTTCCGTCTCCACACGGATTCTCCCGTGTGTCTGGGTCTCCTCTTCTGTCACTGGATGCAGGGCCACCCTGACCCCGGACGACCTCCTCTCAGATCCTTCCCTCATCCCGTCTGCAGACACCCTGATTACAGGAATCACTCAGCGACCCAGAATGCTTCCTTGGGGCCCCTCACGTGCGTGGAGGAGTTTGTAGGTTCCACTGAAGACTTTTTTTTAAAGATTTTATTTATTTATTTTTAGGGAGGGAAGGCAGGGAGAGAGAGAGAGAGAGAGAGAGAGAGGGAGAGAGAGAAACATCAATGTGCAGTTGCTGGGGGTTATGGCCTGCAACCCAGGCATGTACCCTGACTGGGAATCGAACCTGGGACACTTTGGTTCCCAGCCCGCACTCAATCCACTGAGCTACACCAGCCAGGGCTTTCACTGAGGACTTTTTGGGTCAGGGTCACAAGTGGCCCACGTCGCTCTGGACCTAGTGCACCGGCAAGCGTGAGGGATGCAGCCAGGGATCGGACAGACAGGCAGAAACAGGGGGCTGTCTGGCAGGGAGGGGGGCCTCCTACAGTTCTGAGACCCCCTGTCCCCCGAGCATCCTGGCCTTCTGAGGGCCCCTCTCCGGGTCCCCGCCGGGTCAGCAGTGGCGGCCACGTTTGCTGTCTCTGCAGGCCCGTGGACATCCCAGCATCACAGACCACAAGGAGGTAGTGAGTCTCTTTCTAGGGCAAATTGACTGAAGCCTGAAGGTTGTAGGCAACATGCTCCAGCATTGTAACAATGCCCCGCTAAAGACCCTAAAGGGCCCTCCTTGTGTGGTCTCACCTGAGGGGCTGTGAGCACAGGACACAATGCAATAGAAGAGTCGCATCCACATACCCAGCCTCCATCATGCCTCGGGGGATGTGGTTAGTCATTCACTATTGAGTCTGAATTAGCAGCTGTGTTTCCATCCTTTTTTTTTTTTTTTTTTTAATCTGGGTAAGAACCCTGCCTTTTCTTTCCAGTTTGCTGAGTGTTTAAGCCCAAATGGGTGTGAATATTTTTTTTTAAATCCCGAATGGGTGTTAATGATTATTTTCTGCTTGTTTCCTAGTTGGCTGAGTTTTTAAGCCTACATGGGTGTGAAATAGTTTTATAAATCCCAAATGAGTGTCTTTAATTTTTTTTTCTGCTTCTGTTGAGAAGAATAATCTGGTTTTTTGGTTGTTGTTGTTAGTAAGACAAATGATATTGATGGTTAAAACACCCTGGAGTAACGAACTCTCTCAGAGTGGGAGGTGTTACCGGTTTCATACATTGCTGGCTTTTCTTTGGTATTATTTTGGGGAGCAATGTCGCATCTGTGTTTATAAAGAACGCTGGCCTCTACTTTAACTGTAACGTCATGGATTCGGCATCGGTATCACGCCGATTTCATCAAATCCGCCGGGAAATTGTTCCTGGTCCCTTTCTCTTTCGAAAGTTGGAGCCCGTTGGTATCATTTCTTCCCTGATAAACAGAAAGAACCCTTCCACAAGGCTTCTGTATGGGAAGATCTCTGTTGGAAATTCTATTCTTTTGTACTCGATACATTTGTAGCAGCTGCATTGCGGGATGAACAGGTGGTATCCAGCTATTCAGGGTTTCTCTTCCCTACCTCAGTGCTCACTTCTGTCTGCCAAGGGGTTTGTGTAGGTTGTCTGTTATTGACTCTATGGGCGTGAATGCATTCAAGTTTCTTGTATGGTTCTTCTCTTTTTAAAGTTTGTGTTTGCATGTATTTAGAGAGATGGGAAGGGAAGGAGAAAGAGAAGGAGAGAAACCTCCATGTGTGGTTGCCTCTCATGTGCCCCCTGCTGGGGACCTGGCCGGCAACCCAAGCATGTGCCCCGCCTGGGAACTGAACCGGCGACCCTTTGGTTTGCAGGCTGGCACTCAGTCCACTGAGCCACACCAGCCAGGGCAAAATTTCTTTTATTTTTCAGTTGCAGTGGACACATAACAGTATATTAGTTGCAGGCTTCCATCATAGTGATTATATCACTTACAAAATCATCCCCTGGTAGGTCTGGTACCCACCTGAGAAATAGGTATCATGTTCCCCACTTCCATTGAAAAACTGGGTTATTTTCTACCTCTCTTTTTTTTTTTCTGGACCATTCTAAGCCAACGGTTATCAATTGTATTAATCATTACACACACCCAGCTTTTGTTTTTTTTTTAATATCTGTACCCATCTCCCAATCCCTTTGTAACTGACTCATATATGTTATTTTAGGGATTGGGTTTTTGGTTTCCTTTTTACATTTAGTTTCCTCTTCTTTCTTGCACTTCTCAGGTTATTGAATTTAAACCTTTCTTTTCTACCGTAAAAAATTTAAATTATGAGAGAGGGAGAGAAACATCCATGTGAGGTTGCTGGGGGCCATGGCCTGCAACCCAGGCATGTGCCCTGACTGGGAATCGAACCTGCGACACTTTGGTTCGCAGCCCATGCTCAATCCACTGAGCTATGCCAGCCAGGCGAGGTTTTCCAGTGATATGACACATCACGCAGTTTGTGAACTATATAACCTTGTGAATACCGCTGAGTAATTATCATGCCTCATCTTTTAGGAAGTAGAGTAAAAATAGATATGTATATTCTATTATTGCAAAGCATTCCAAAAGAATATCCTGTGCAAGAGAGTTGGTGCTGAACATCTCCATGAGAATTTGTTGTCGGTTCGCAGTGTGAATAACATACCAGGAGATACCCAGTTATGAAAGGCCCGTTTCACCTACGAGAGGGTCCCCCCAAAAAACAGAATTTATGTATAAAACGTTGTGTACTTATTTTTCCACGTTTAAACTTCAGTCCCTTCAAAGGACTCTCCATTGGATGCAACGCACCTGTCGAGACGTGTGTTTCACAGCTCAGAACCATGTTTGAATGTGTGGATGTTGATGCCTTTTAAGTGCTTCTGCCTTTTTTTCCTTTCATTCTTCCACATGGGCCATACATTTCCCTTGGAGGACTTGTTTCCCCCTGGAGAAAATGAAAAAAAAAGTTGCTCAGGGCGAGATCAGATAAACAGGGAGGCTGGGGCTTGGGGGTCATGCTGGTTTTGGTTAAAAACTGCTGAAAAGTGAGGTGTGGGCCGGTGTCAATCACCCACCATGAAATGGGGGAGCGTCTTGAAAAAGTCTTAAAAAAAAAAATTCAGTGAAGCCAAACACAACCTCTCACAACAACGCCAGCTGGCGCACTGATACCACTGGGTTCCGAGAACACTCACCCAGTGGGGGAAGCCTGTCCTATCAGGGGCCCACCCTCCAGAGGATAATTCTGCGTTTTTTGGGGGGGGAGGGGGCGGAGTTCTTTCCTTGTGCACCAGGGTGGCGGAAGTGATCTTTTGTTCTGAATGCTTCCCCCATTAAGAGGGGTGGGGGGATCAGCTCGTGCTTGGGACCCCAGCCAGCTCGGGCAATCCCTAGCCTATGCAGAACGCGACCTCCTGGGGCAGTGGCTACTTCCAAGCAAGAAAAAAGTTCCCTCCCCCGCCCCCTCCCCCGCCCCCCCCGCCCCACCCCGAGGTACCAGCTTCAGCACACGTATCTCTTCTCACTGCGCGTGTCCGCATTGTAGATGGCAGCCCGCCCATCGCGAACTTACGGCTGGACCAAGGAACTAAGAGGCTGACCTGGGACCTCAGCGGAAACGTGTCCAGAATCAAGTGCTATGTGGATGGAGATTATCTCGGGCCGGTAACACCAGCTTCCCCCGAGGGGCCACCCTAGACACTTCCCGCTGTCTCCTGGGCGGCTGAGCCGGTCTCTGGCTCCACGGAGACGTGAGCTCAGCGCCGGGGGTCCTATTCTTGTCTGATCATGGGAGTCTTTGCGCCCTGCGAGTATCGCTGCTCATTTACGCGCGTTTGAGTTTTCTTGTCCCCTGGTTCCTCTCCAGCCTCTGGTTCTACATTTTGTTCTCCTTTCTTGGTTTTAGTTTCTATCCTGTTGGGACGGGATGTTACCAGAACTCTGTCAGCCTCTGGGGGCGGGGCGGGGGGGTGTCTGCTCACGTTTAAGAGGCAGGGGCTGAAGATCTCGTTGATAGGCGGGAGAGAGCGTGGATGGGGACGTGTGAGTTCTGGAAGCTGTGCGATTAGGGGAGAATGCATAGTTGGGGCTTTCTTTCTGATTTGCTGGGGCCGATCCGATTTGCCACAAAAAAAAAACACGTCTGGTGTCCTTCATGGACAGAAAAGGCTCGGCTACCTGCAGGCCGGGGACCCACAGGTGAGAGAGACAGAGCACTTGGCAGGCAGGAGACAGGCACGCAGCAGGCGCGTTGGCTTTGCCCAAAGTCCGGCTCCCTGCTGGATGATGACGTCTCTGCGTCCCCGTTTTTGCACGAATGCAGGGCGGGCAGGGCACAGCGCTTGGGCTGGCAGGCGGCCCCAGAGGCGCCCTCAGCGCCAGGAAAGCAGGAGGGGAAGCACCTGCCTCTCCCACACTAGGCCACCCTCAACGGTCTCCTGGATACATTTGTAGCAGCTGCATTGTCTCTCTCCTGGATACATTTGTAGCAGCTTCGCTGTCACTCTCCTGGATACATTTCTAGCAGCTGCATTGTCTCGCTCCTGGATACATTTGTAGCAGCTTCGCTGTCGCTCTCCTGGATACATTTGTAGCAGCTACATTACCCGATGGAACAAGTGTGTCTTTATTTATGACTCTGAGCTGGGATGATCTCAGAAAGTTGGATGTCTTTCTGTGAATTTTTTTCCACGTGTCGGTGCCAAGTTGGAACACCTCATGATTCCGATCTGTTATGTTTTCCTTTGATCTTTGATTCACGTACGTTTCAGTTTTTATTCTATCAGTTTTCTGGCAATCGGAAATTGCTGCTTCTTGTATAGTGTTGTATCGTCGGAAAGCTGTCCTCTGTCTATGTTTATTTGTAAGTGGGATTACTTTACACCCTGTGTTCTAGCTTTCTCCATGAGCAAAGTTATTTTTAGGGAGTTTGGGGTTGACAGCAATGTCGAGGGGGAGACGCACAGGGTTCCCGTGTATCTCCTGCCTGCTCAGCCCGGCCTCCCCTGCTATCGCCTGGCACCCCCACCCAAGGGGACATTTCTTACGATGGATACAGATTACCCAGAGTGCACAGTTTCCATCCGAGGTCACTGTTGGTGTCCCGTGTCCTACAGATTTGCACAAATGCGTGATGGTGTGGATCTCACAAAGTATTTTCTCTCCCGTTAAAAAGGAAAAATATTTCTGTGTTGTGACGATTCATTCCCTTTCGCTCCCACCGCAGCCCCAGCAAGCCCTGGGGATTTCACGGAGTTTCCCCTTGCCCACAAGCACAGCTGATCATCCTGGTGTGCAGCTGGGATGAGATCGAGCCTATAGATCACATTGGGAAGCACCACCGTTTTCTTTAAAAATCTAAATATTGCCCTGGCTGCTGTGGCTCAGTGGATTGAGCACCGGCCTGTGAACCAAAAGGTGGCTGGTTCGATTCCCAGTCAGGGCACGTGCCTGGGTTGTGGGCCAGGTCCCCAGTAGGGGGGCGCCCTAGAGGCAACCACACATGGATATCTCTCTCCCTCTCTTTCTCCCTCCCTTTCCCGATCTCTAAAAATAAATAAATAAATACAATATTTTTAGAAGACCTAAATATCATCAGGATCACACTTAGCATCCTCTCTACACCATGCACCCCCCTTTCTGTCTTAGGCAATGAACAACCGTTATTGCCTGCTGAATGTGCTGCCCAAATGCGAACCATGGAACTACACAGTCCTCATCACTGTGCCCGGCGGGAAGCTGTTTTCCGCGTGGGTCGACTACCCCACACGAGGTGAGCGCAGAATCTTCTGTTGTGGTTCTCTCTCTCTCTCTCTCTTTTTAATATATTTTATTGATTGTGCTATTACAGTGGTCCCATTCCCCCCCCGTCATCCCCCTCCACCCTGCACACCCTCTCGCACCTGCATTCCCCCCTTTAGTTCATGTCCTCGTGTCACAAGTTCTTTAGCCTCTACATTTCCCATCCTATTCCTGCCCTCCCCCTGTCTATTTTCTCCCTACCATCTATGCTACTTATTCTCCGTACCTTTTCCCCCTCTCTCCTCCTCCCACTCCCCTGGTGCTAACCCTCCCTGTGATCTCCATTTCTATAGGTCTGTTCCTGTTCTAGTTGTTTGTTTAGTTTTTGTTTTCGGTGTGGTTGTTCATAAGTGTGAGTTTGCTGTCTTTTTACTGTTCATATTTTTTATCTTCTTTTTCTTAGATAAGTCCCTTTAACATTTCATATAATAAGGGCTTGGTGATGATGAACTCCTTGAACTTGACCCTATCTGGGAAACACTTTATCTGCCCTTCCATTCTCAATGAAAGCTTTGCTGGATAGAGCAATCTTGGACGTAGGTCCTTGCCTTTCATGACTTGGAATACTTCTTTCCAGCCCCTCCTTGCCTGCAAAGTCTCTCTTGAGAAATCAGCTGACATTCTGATGGGAACTCCTTTGTAGGTGACTGTCCCCTTATCTCTTGCTGCTTCTAAGATTCTCTCCCTATCTTTAAACTTGTGTAATGCAATTATAATGTGCCTTGGTGTGTTTCTTCTTGGGTCCAACTTCTTTGGGACTCTCTGAGCTTCCTGGAATTCCTGGAAGTCTATTTCCTTTGCCAGATTGGGGAAGTTCTCCTTTATTATTTGTTCAAATAAGTTTTCCACTTGTTGCTCTTCCTCTTCTCCTTCTGGTACCCCTATAATCCAGATATTGGAATGTTTAAAGATGCCCAGGAGGTTCCTAAGCCTCTCAATTTTTTTTTTGAATTCTTATTTCTTCATTCTTTTCTGGTTGTATGTTGTTTTCTCCCTTCTGGTCCACTCCATTGATGTGAGACCCAGCTTTCTTTCCATCACTATTGGTTCCCTGTGCATTTTCCTTCATTTCACTTAGTGTAGCCTTCATTTGTTCATCTAATCTGCAACCAAAGTCAACCACTTCTTTGGGCATCTTGATCACCAGTGCTTTCAATTGTGCATCTGTGAGGCTGGCTATCTCTCGGTCA
This sequence comes from Phyllostomus discolor, assembly GCF_004126475.2. Classification (NCBI taxonomy): domain Eukaryota; kingdom Metazoa; phylum Chordata; class Mammalia; order Chiroptera; family Phyllostomidae; genus Phyllostomus; species Phyllostomus discolor. Next base: position 487,034 of record NC_050199.1, read on the forward strand.
CTTAAAAGGATGGGTTCTGGGGCTTTCGTTGGTTCTTCTGTTTGAGCCATCTTTTTTTTTTTTTTTTTTTCTTGTCACACCTGTTACGTATAAGGGGCGGAGCCTTAGGTATTCCCCAGGGCGGGGCAACCCAGTCGCTGGGTTGTGACGTTGTACGTGGGGGAGGGGTCCGAGAGGGAACAATGGTGCCTGCTCCGCTCTCTCCATCGGACTTGAGAACATTCCGCTGCTTCCCCCAAGCAAAGTGGGCCTTTCTGGTACTAATTCCCGTGTGGCGGGGGTTGCTTGTGCACCCCGTGGGACCTTCCAAGGACCTCTCCTGGGAGGCTGGGAGTCTCTCCCTGCACCTCAACCCCCACAGGTGTTTTCAATCAGTGTCCGGAGGCTCCATTTCCCAGCGCCAGGATCCTGGGTTGCACGCAATGCCTTGCTTCACAACCGCCACCTCGCTGGGTCTGCCGATTGCCACCCCTCGGCCGGGGTCTGCCGGCTGCCGCTTCTGAGCTCAGGGTCCACCCGCTGCCGTCTTGTGCGCCCCGGGAGGCCTGACGCTGGTCTCAACGCTCCCTGTGCCGAGGCCCCTCTCCGCCCGGCTGCCCGACTCCGCCCCTCCTACCTGCCTGGAGGAACTTGTCCAACTTCCATGCAGTTCAATTCTCTGTCAGTTCTGGTCATTATTCTGTCTCTAAGTGGTTGTTGTCCCTGTCCTGGATGTGCAAGGAGGCACGGTGTGTCCACCTACGCCTCCCTCTGGGCTGGACATCTTCTGTTTTGGTTCTCTTCTGCCTTCGACCGCGACGTGCTCCGTGGAGTGTGGACATCGGTCCTTTGACCTTGGGTGCATCTCCAGGGCTGGAGGCTGGAGAAGAAGGAGAGAAAAAAGGGGGGGCATGTTCTCAAAAGGGCAAACTGGTGGTACTGGTGAACAGGCTGCTAGTGGGCTGGGGTGGGCGCCGGAGGGAGGAAGGTGACACCCTACAAGGGACACGTGGGTGGTCCTCGGTTGAGAGATTGTCGTATCTTTGTTTTGCTCCATCGCTGCAGAGAACCTACACAGAATCGCATCATGACTCTAAAATGGACTTGCCCTTTTTTTTTTTCTTTTGGTCACCTTCTTGGGGAGCCCAGAAGGGAACCCTAGGGCGGCCGCCGAGCACCTGCGATGCCGGGTTCACGACCTGCATTTCCTGACGTGCAGCTGGACGGTGGGCGCCGAGGCCCCCGGAGACGTGCAATATGAGTTCTACCTGGAGGACCTCAGGTAGGTGCACCCCGAGGATCGGGCTGGGGTGCCCTGGGTACGCGGGGGGGGGGGGGGGGCCGGGCGTGAGGGGCCCTGGGTCCTTCCTCACCACTGCCCGTCCTGGTGCCGCAGGACCTCCCAGAAGTGGCCGTGTCCGCATTACACCAAGGAGGAGCCGGGGACGCGCGTCGGGTGTCAGTTTGCAGACCTCTCCGAGCTCCTCGCGGAGGAAGACGAAAAGCGATACTTCCGCTTCGTGGTGCAGGGCACGAGCGGGGGCTCCCGCGTGCCCTGCTCTGAGATATTCCAATCTCTTTCGGAAATTGGTGAGCAAGGGTCCGGCGTGTTGCTTGCTCTTCCCCTGACCGGGAGAGGGCCTTTCCGTGTGAGAGGCGGTTCATTTGTTCGAGATGCGAGACGCGTAAGAACAGGCGCTGGGGGAGGAGCGCTGAGTCAGGCTGGAGCCCGCCCCGGGGGGGCCCCCAAGGAAGAGATCAAGGGGCGGGGAGCAGCTGGCCCAGAGAAGGGCGGGGCGGATGCAACTTCATTGTCCCAACGCACTTCTGTCTTATAAATAAAATAAGATTTTATTTATTTATTGTTAGAGAGGGAAGGGAGGGAGAAAGAGAGAGAGAGAGAGAGGCATCAGTGTGCGGTTGCTGGGGGCCCTGGCCTGCAACCCAGGCATGTGCCCTGACTGGGAACCGAACCTGCGACACTTTTTGGTTCGCAGCCCCCGGCGCTCCACCCACTGAGCTAGGCCAGCCAGGGCCCGGGAGAGTATTGGGATGTGTTTTACGCATCGGTGTTTTCCTCCTCTCCGGCCCCAGAGGAGTTGGTGGCGCCCAACCTCACGACGGCCTGCAACAAGTCCCTGGCTGTGCTGCGGTGGACGATGTTCAGCCACTTCACCAGGTTCTTTGACTACGAGCTGAAAATCCACAAGGTAAGCGCTCACCCCAGCGGGGGCGTGGTGTCCTGGGGCGTGTTGCCCTGGGGCTGCAGGGGTTGATCACACACACACTCATGCACGCACATCAAGTGCAGGAGCCCTAAAACGATTTAGCGTCTGCAAAACGAAAGGAATGTGGGTCGTTCACAAGGCACAGAGATGGGGGGAAAAGGGCAAGTTACAGGACGGGAGGGTCCGTGCGTGGGCACCTGGGAAGGGAGTCGTGTTTGGGGAAGAGGAGGAAGTCTCCTGGGTCTGCCCAAGCAGTGAGCCTGTTCACGGCTGCACAGCCAGGTATCTGCTGAGGACGTCTCTGTGTTATTGATTGACGTGGGATTGTATTGATACTCCCTCAGTGACCATTGTGGCCTCAATTACCCACTTGCGTTTGTTATTTTGACGTGCATGTGATATTTGTATTGATTCTCCACTGATCATGTCGTACTCAATTATCTGTTTGGATTTATTATTTTTTTAAAGATTTTATTTTTAGACAGAGGGGAAGGGAGGGAGAAAGGAGGAGAGAAAGATAAATGTGTGGTTGTCCCTCAGGCGCCCCCTACTGGGGACCTGGCCTGCAAGCCAGGCATGTGCCCTGACTGGGAATGGAACCGGTGACCCTTTGGTTCACAGGCTGGTGCTCAATCCACTGAGCCACACCAGCCGGGACTCTCTCTATTATTATTATTATTTTGCTTTGACTCAGTTACAATATTTATTATGCATTCTCCATCGCTGGCCACTCTGTACCCAAGCATCTGTTCAGCACACCTGTGCACGGGTTTACATACACTGTTATCCACTGTCTCTCAGTGATCAGTGTGTGCTCAGTGGTTCCGTAAACCTCAACGAGCCAGACCCTCTGCGGGGGATGGGCTGGACACTCACCGTCGTTTGCTTGTGTCTTCCAGGACTCAGGCGCCCCCATCACGGACAAGGTGAGTGTCCCCATGTCCCCAGGTCCCCAGCCCTCCTGCCTGGGGCACCGCAGAATGTAGCTGCCTGTGTGAAGGACTCTCTCCCCGGTGGGTCACGCACCCTTAGGGCAATGCCCCCATGGGTGAGGAGGGCCCGGGGGTCTGAGACAGAGCTGCCCGGTGCTGCCCACAGAGGGCTGCAGTTGCCTCTGAATTCCTCAGGCTGCACCAGATGCTCAATTAGGGGTGGGGGGGTCACCAAGCCGTGAGCTGTAGGCAGCCGATCCGATGGGGGCCCACGGCTTTGACAAGCATCTATCTGTGAACCTCGGCTGTGGACTCTCTCTCTCTCCCTCTCTCATTGTTTCTCTAATTCTCTCTGTCCCTCTCTCATTCTCTGCCTCTGTCTCCACGTGGCTTCTCCTCCGGGTCTGCGTCTCCTCTTCTGACCCTTCTCAGGACACGGTCACTGCACACAGGGCCACCCCGACCCAGGTTGACCTCCTCCTCTCAGACCCTCCCCTCACCCCACCTGCAAACGCCCTGTTTCCAGATCAGGTCCCACTCACCCGCTTTAGCAGACGTATCTTTCTCGGTGGGGGTGGGGTGCGGTATTCAACCCTCTACAGGGCTCACCGTGCAACCCCCCACGGATGCCCCCCGCCCCCCGTTCTTGCCCTGGCTGGCAGTAGCCCAGCCTTACTGACTCACCTCCCGCAGACCATAGACACTATTTTCGGGTTTGGATGCTAAGAAACTGGGCTGAGGTAGGATGGGGGCTCCAGGGGGTCCCCCTGAACACAGCCATGTCCCTGATGCCCTGACGGGGGAAGGGGGCTGCTTGGGGTCTCTCTGGGTGCCCGATGGAGGGTCTTGGGGCAGCTGTAGGGAGTTCCCCAAACAGGGGTTCTTCAAACAAACAGACTCCATGGTCGGCCCCACCACCACATCCTGGAGACCAGACGTCCAAGATCCAGGTGTCCCGGGGCCGGGCTCCCTCCCTACAGGGGCTCCAGGGGAGGACGGCCGGGCCCACGCCCAGCCCCCAGCTCCTGCAGCTCCCTCAGCTCGTGGTCACAGCACCCTGACACCCACGTGACATCTCCCTGCACCCATGTCTGCGTCCACTTCCCCTTTCGTGCAGGGATGGGGGTCCCTCTACGCCAGCTGAGCTCCTCTGGACTCACCACATTGGCACAGGCACACGCTGTCCCCAGACGAGGTCCCCTTTGCAGGCACAGGGATTTGGGGAGGGCCCACCAGCTGCCCCCCCAACCCCACGGATGGCAATGGTCCCCTCTTGTTTCTTTTCCTTCCATCCGCAGAACCTCTCCGAAGAGTTCTGGAGCCTGCCCAACCCCGGCACCTTCACGGTGACCGTCCGAGCCCATGGCGGCCTGTGGAGTGCCCCCCAGCGCTTCGGTGAGTGAGGTGACCCCCCCCCATCTCCCTCCAGGGCGAACAGTGAAGGTTCCAGGTGCTGTCCCTCCTCCAGGGAGCTTGGAGCCCGTGCAACCTCCTGGGAGATTTGCCCCCAAAGCAGGGGGGTCTCTGCCCACCTCCTCTGTGTCCTCAAACAGGGAGGCTCTAAGGACCACAGGGGATCGCCCCGTGGGAAGGCCTCAGAGGGTGGAGACTGTCCCCCAAAGAGCCACTGGAACCCGTGCAGTGACAGCTGTCCCCAGCCATGGGGGTCCCCAAACAAACACGCTGGGGACAGTGGCACTGCCTGAGGAGACAGATGCCCCCAGGGACAGGGTTGCCACATCTCCCGGACCTGTTCTGGAACCACACCCGCTTCCTGGGCCCCCGGGGATTGTCCCGTTTTGCAGGCGGCCCGGCAGGGAATGCGTCTCTTTGGACCGGCGCCTGATGAGACCAGGCCCACCCCTCGGTAGGGAGGGCAATCTGCTTTACTCCACATTTACCGGAGCTCATAGCCATCCCACGACCTTCAAAGCCACCTCCTCCTCCCCACCCCGGGCCCTGCGGCTCCGTGGCTCGGGGTGTGGTTCCGGACACCAGAAGGTCATGGGTTCAAGTCCTCCTCGAGGCACACAACTAGGCTGTACACTCAACCCCAGTCAGGGCGTGTATGGGAGACCACAATCTCTCTCTCTCTCTCTCCCTCTCTCTCCCTCTCTCTCCCTCTCTCTCTCCCTCTCTCTCTCTCTCCCTCTCTCTCCCTCTCCCTCCCTCCGTCTCTCCCTCCCTCCCTCTCCTGCTGACATCAATAAACACATCATCAGATGAAGATTTAAAAAACAACACCACCACCAAAAACAAGCTTCCCAGTGACATCTAGGGGGCTGTGGCCCAGCCCAGCTGAAGCGATAGAATCCACCACCACAAGCCCTGACCCCGTTCCCTGGGGCTGTGGGGACACATCTCCACACACTGGGAGGCTTGGACCTTAGACCACGGGTGTGTGTGGTCTCCCAGCTCCGGGGGCTCAGCGCCCAAGATCCAGGTGCTGGCAGAGCTGGTGCCCACACACTGTGTGGGGTCGGTCCCAGGCCTCCCAGCCACCCCTGGGCCACTTGTGACCTGTGTGGCTCGTGGCCCCTCGAGGGGCGGGGGGGTCCCTGGAGGTGTCCTGGCTCTGGGGAGCCTCGCCAGCCCAAACCTGCTCCTCAGAGAGAATTCCTCCTGAGAGACCCGGTGAGAGCCGTGTGGGGATGGAGGGGACAGATCTGCCCGGCCATCTGGTCCATGTCTGGGGGCGCCGGGCCAAGAGGGGTGGGTGGACATCTGGGGCCCCTTTGCCTCCTCTCCACCCTCCCTGTGGGGCTGGGGCCAGGCTCCCTGGACCACAAGCTGGCCTCGCTGGCAGGTGCGGACGCTGTCACACCTGGGTGCAGCTTCCCTGCCGCTTGCCCCCCCCCCCCCGCTGCTCTGGCCCTTGCGGGTCCTGGGCTGCATTCCCTTGCTGGACGCTGTCTCCCCACCCCCCACCCAGGTCCCCTGCCCCTGACTGCTGGGTTCTCACCGTGCTGCCTGGCCCGCTGGGGGGGTGGGGGGTGGGGCAACCAGCTAGCTCACTGTCTCCAAAAGTCTCAGTCATCAAGATAAATCTTTTCCTGAGGTATTGCTTAAAAAAAAAAAAAAAACTCCAAAGGGATGTGGGAAGTTCATGATGGGCACAGTATCGGATTCAAGGACTGAGGGAGAGAGAGCGAGCCTGCGGGGGGGGGGGGGGGAGGGACAAAGGGGGCAGTTCCCCTGCGGCGCGACCCCGCCCGGCGGGGCCTGGCTGGCTCCTCCCACCGGCCCGCCGAGGTATCAGAATGACATGTTACCTCTTTGGGGAGGGAAAAAAAATTAAAAACTGGCGCCGCAGGGGGTCCCTGCCCAGTGGCCAAGACAGAGCGCGATGGTCCCAGTCCCAAGTGTCCCTCAGTGGTGGGGCATCAGTCTCCAGGGGAGGGTCGCGCAGGGTAGGAGGGATTCGCGTGGATCCCGGCGCGCAGGGGCCCGTTGCCCCAATGGGGCGCGCCCCGTGTGCCGGCCGCCCCCCGCGGCTGCGTGACACCGCCGGCGCGGTCCCGAAGCACCCCTCTGTCTGTCCCCCAGTGTGCGACCCCGAGGACAAAACGCCCCTCTACGTCTGGCTGATCGCGCTGGCCACGCTGCTGGCGGTGGGGGCCGCGATCCTTCTGTGCAAAAAGTGAGTCGCCTGCGCGCGCGTTTTTCTAGAACGCAAGGCTCCGCTCGGAGGTTTCCCCCGCGATGCGTCCACTCCGCCCGCACCCAGCGCGTACCCAGCGGGTGCGCGCGCCCGCCTGTCCCCGGAGACCACAGCCTGCGGGCGTCCTTACGAGTCTTTCTGAAACGTGGCCCTGGTTTCGGCCGTCGGGTCCCAGCCGGCCACGGGGAGCTGGTACCCAGCGCCGTATCCTTGACGTTTCTTCCCTCCCCGGACCCTTTACACATGTTCTGGGCGGTGCAGACTGCAGCCAGGAGCACCTGGGTGTCCCCAGACGCCCCCCCACGACATTGCTCCTTCAAACCCTGGCAGACTCCCCAACCCACGGCGCCCTTGGGGCGTGCTCCCGGATCCCTTCCCCCACCCGCGAGAGCAGGAAGCCAGTGGTGGCGTTGCTGCGGGCGCTCCCAAGTGCCCGCGGCTCCCCAGCGCCGTCCCTTCGTGGGCAGGGTGCTCTGCCGAATGGGGGAGTCCTGCACAGCCCCCAGCCCCAGCCTGAGAGGGAGGAGGCTGGGTTTGCGGAGTGGGCGGGCCAACGCGCCAGCTTCCGCAGAAGCTAGCTGCTCAGGAGGGAGGCAGGTTGCCATGGTGAGAGGCACCCTGGGAGCTGGCCTTGGGGAAGATCCAGGTCCCGGCTGCGACTCAGTGGCTCCACCGGGGCTGGGGTAGGGAAGGCGGATCCCAGCTCCTCCCCCAGAGCCCTGGCAGGCCCCAGAGGGGCCCCACGTGCCGGCTGCGGCTCAGGGGGCTTTCTGTCTCGCAGGTGCTCCCTGCTGCACAAGCTCTTCCCTCCCATCCCTCACATGAAGGACCCCATCGCGGACAACCGTGTGCACGAGAAGATGGTACGGGCCGGCTCCGCGGGTGGGTGGGTCTGGGGACAGGGTGGCCACAGCCCCGCCCAGGTCTGCAGGCCTGGTGGGCCGGCAGCCCCGGCACCTAAGGCAGGGCTGGTGCTGGATGCGTCAGGCCCGTGCCGCTGCCCAGGGCGCACGGGCTGCTCGGCCGGGGCCCTTCTGACCCAGGCGCTCCTGCCGCTCCCCGCAGATGGCCTGGCAGGCTGGCGCGCCCGCCCCGGAGGACTGCCCGGTGGCCGAAGTGCAGCTGGTGAAGAGCACGTGAGGCCGAACCAGGTCCCCACGCGGGCTGGCACCCTCTGGACAGCAGGCGTGTGTCACGGACGGGGAGGAAAAAAAGCCCTAAATAAAGTGCTTTTTCAACCCCAAGTGTTTTTTTTCCAACTCACTGGCCCAGCCCCGCACCCCAAGGCTACAGGGACGCTTCTCGCCCCCACAGCTCCTGGGCACTGCCCGCTCCTGCCACAGGGGGGCGCCCTGCGGATGGGGTGTCTCCCGCTCCGCATCTGCTTTCTGGCGGCACCCACCGCCTTGGCTCCCGTAATAAAGGAGCTCGCACACCGGGTGTGGGGTCCCGGGGGCGGGCGGCAACCGGAGGGCAGGGGACCCCCCCACTCCCACTGCGGACAGAGCCCTCCCTGGAGACGCCGGACGGCCACCTGCAAACCGCCAAAAAAAAAAAAAAAAAAAAAGAAAGGAGGGAGTGCGTGGGCACCCACACACCTGCCCACAGGAACCTGGGCCTGAGGCGGGGCTCCCCGTACAGGTGCTCGGGAAGGGGCTGCCGCTCTTCACCCTTGTGTACTCCCACGCCTCACCTTTCCAGGGCGTGGGGGGCAGATGCCCACGGTGCTGGCTTCCAGGAAGGGACCCCCGCGGAGTCTCCCGGGAACACGGCATTCGCAGGGCGCCGTGGGACGCCAAGGGCAGATCCGACCTCGTCTCCGCGTCCTCACACGGGCCCCGAGTCGCCCACTGGTCTGGTCTGCACCCGGTGGGAACGGAGGAGGGCGGCCAGGGAGAGCTCCCATGCAGAACCCAGCCGCTGCCACAGCGGCAGGCAAGCAGGCAGGACGGACGGACGGACAAGCGAGGCCCGAGTGGGTCGGAAGCCGGTTCCCCTGCTGGAGGGGCAGGCCCGAACGGTCTCGTCCCTTTCGCCTTGCGGGAGCCCCCTGACCTTGGGGGCCGGCGCCTGCCAAGGTCTCGGGCCCCAGCAAGCCGCCTCGCCGGAGAAGGTCGTGACCGCCCGGCGCGGGCACGGGCACGCCTACTCACTCGGGCCAACCCAGGGCACGTGTGGGCGCGGCACGCAGGGTCCCCAGGTGCGAAACCGCTGCAGGGGAGGGAACCCGAAGCAAGCAGACCGTGTTTCCGGAGGGATTTCGCGAGCAGGGGCACCTGGAGGCCACAGGTGTCTGCCACCCTCACTGGCTCCTCCTCCTCCTCCTCACCACCGGAGGGCAGTGGGGGGCGGGGCGTGTGGGGGGCGGGGCGTGTGGGGGGCGGGGCACGCGCCCCTGGCCTGAAAGCAAAGCACCCGAGCTAGTTAGTTCTGTTGTCTGGTTTTAATCGTTTGCAGCAATGCCCAACATAGAACGTCATCGCAGATGCTCGGCTGTGCAAAAAAAAAAAACAAAAACGAGAGTGCTTAGGTACAAATGGGCGACATGATTTCCTTTAAATAAAACTAAGCCCAGCCCGGTCCCCGGGCGCAGCACGCGCGCCCCGGCTCTCCGCCTGCGTGGTGCAGCGGCGGCGGCACCGCCGCCCCCGCGCCCAGGACGCCGGGGTCCCCTCCCCCTCCCCGCCAATGCATGGAATCAGGGTGTGCCAGTGCTCGTGGTCCCAGGGAGCTGCCCCCGAGCCCCTGCCCGGGCGCTGCGCGGGGGCCCCGGCTGGGCGGGGCGGGGGGGCGGTGGATGTTCTGAAGGTCAGTGGTCCCTGAACAGGGAGGGGTTGCGCGTGGCTCCTCCTGGTCCCCGGGTGCCCGCGTGCCCGTGCGGGCCGCGCTAGATGACCTTCTTCAGCTCGTCATACAGCACCAGCACGAAGGCGCCGCCCATGCCCCTCAGCACGTTGGACCAGGCGCCCTTGAAGAAGGCCTTGCCGCCCTCGTCCTTCAGGATCTTCCGCCAGCAGTCCACCGTGCCCTTGTACATGATGTCGGCTGCAGGCGGCGGCGGGGTGGCCGGGGAAGGGACACACAGAGAAGAGAGTGTCAGGATGCGACCCCCGGGCGCCACCCTCTGGGCCAGTGGGCGGGGGGAGGTCTGACCACCGGCCTAGGAAGAAACGCCAGCCCCGTTCTGGGGGCGGGTATGAAGCGTCCTCCGCGCACAGGAGACTGGGGACAGGGCAGGGAGAGCTCACAGGCGGCGCGGCTGGAGCGCCCCCTAGAGGAGGGGCAGGCCCGTGAGCAGGCCTCCCCGCCAAAGCCGTGACGGGGCACCACTCAAACGCTTTTGGGGAGGGCCGCGTATCTCACGGCGCCAGGCTTTCTACCCCCGACCCCCAAGGCCGCCCCTGGACCGTGTGTGCGCCCTCACCGCCCCACCCCCCGGAACCGGGACGCGGTACCTCCTTTGCGCCCGGACTGCATCATCATCCGCCTCCGCACGGTGTCGAAGGGGTAGGAGACCACGCCCGCCACGGCCGTCACACTCTGCGCGATCATCCAGCTGACCACGATGTGGGTGTTCTTGGGGTCAGGGAGCATGCCTGCGGGGTCACGCGCCACGGTCAGGCCCCGGCTCTCCCCCACGGCCGCCCCGAGACCGCGGCTGCGGCCACCCACCTCCCCCTCTCCCTCCAACCCCAGTGCGGCTCCCGGGACCAGGTGATGCTGCAGCGGTCAGGACAAGCTCCACTACGGGAGCTGGGGTGGGGGGAGGGGGGCGCCACCTGCAAGGCACCCGCGACAGTCCCAGCGCACAGCTCCGGGCCAGGGAGGAAAGAGCCGCCCGCCCGAGGCTGTTTCCTCACACCACTGCCAGCAGGCCTGCGCCCTGACCCTCCAGGCGGCTTACTTTCAGGGACTGACTAAATCGTGTCCTCCCAAAATTCACCGCGGACTTCCAGACCCCAGAGCGCGCCTGTATTTGCAAACACGTTGTTGAAGGGGAGGGTGAAGGCGAACTGAGGTCCCTAGGTGGCCCCGATCTAGTCTGACTGGGGTCCTTGTAAGAGGAGATGGGGACAGACACACACAGAGGGACAACCGTGTGAGGACTTGGGGGGGGCGGGGTAGGGGGGAGTCAGCCCCGCCCACCCCTGGGCCTCAGACTCCAGCCTCCGGGACTCAGACCCAAGCTGCTGCCAAGTGTCCTTGTCCCAGCCCCGCAGCCCAGCCCAGCACACACCCACCCACCTTTGGCTGTATCGTAGATGCCGAAGTAGGCGGCCCGGTAGATGATGATGCCCTGCACCGAGACGTTAAAGCCCTGGTACAGCCCCCGGATGCCATCCGATTTGCTGATCTTCACCAGGCAGTCGCCGAGGCCTTTGAACTCCCGCTCGGTGCCGGTTTTCCCCACGTCGGCCGCCAGACGGGTTCTGGCAAAATCCAGGGGGTACACGAAGCAGAGAGACGTGGCTCCCGCGGCACCGCCCGAGGCCAGGTTGCCGGCGAAATACCTCCAAAACTGCGTGTGCTTGTCCACGCCTCCCAGGAAGATCTGCTTGTACTTATCCTTGAAGGCGAAGTTGAGGGCTTGGGTGGGGAAGTAGCGGATGACGTTGGCCAGGTTGCCCCGCCAGAAGGACAGCATGCCCTGCTCCTTGGGAATTCGCACGATGCAGTCCACGATGCCCTTGTACTGCTTGTCGGCCGCGATCTGCTTGCTGGCATGTTGAACCTGCAGGGTGGACGCACAGGGCTCACGGGACGGCCTGATAACCCAGAGGACGGTGTTCTGAGTGAACCAAGTCGCCCACGGGCCGCCCGGCTCTCCAAGCAGTGCACAACTGGGCTGTGGCCGCAACAACGTTGCCAGCGACCTCCGAGCAACAAGGTGGCAACTAACGCGTTCCACTTGCAACAGTTGCACAACACACCGCACTTGACTGCCATTTAAAGCTGCACAGACGACTATAAAAGTGTGGGAAGAATTCAAGTCCGACAAGGGGCACTGGCGGGGCCGCGCCGCCCGGCCACCCACAGGGTACCTCGCGAGCACCCGCCCCGCGCGTGATCACCCGCCCGGCCCAGAAAATGCGTGCGAGCCACAGCCCCTGCTCTGCGCAGGCGCACCACTCACGTGAGGCGCCCCCGGAAGTCTGCGGCGTGGACAAAGCAGTGCTGCCTCGCACTTCCGGCAGCCTTCCGCCCGCCGGCCCCGGCGGACGCGACCCGGTCGGTCTGCTGCCCCCGCCCCCCCCCCCCCCCGGCCCCGATCCCCGGCTCCCCGAGTCCGCGCATGCGCACACCGCCCCACCTGCAGCAGCAGCTTGACACGCTCGATCGGGGCCACAGCGGTCTTGGAGATGGCGGCGGCGATGCCTCCGGCCAGGAAGTCCTTAGCAAAAGAGATGGCCTGTTCCGTCATGGTGGCGCAGCGGGCGGCGCAGAGGGCGCAGAACGGAGTGGAAGCGCGTAAAGCCGCAGGGTAGACGCCGCTGGCTCAGCGCTGCTGCCGCCGCGGGGACCGAAAGGACGGAGAGGCCACGGCGCAGCCGCTAAGGCGCCGACGCCCCGCCCAGCGCCCCCGCGCGCCAACCCTATTGGCTGTGTCGCGCGCCGATGCCCCGCCCCTCCCAGGCCGCAATTGTCCCGAGCCGCCACGAGCCCGCCCCGCGCTCTCGTGCACCACATCCATTGGCTGCGCCCCCTTCCGCCCGCCGCGCTCCGGGACAGGTCGGGAGCCCGGCCCCGCCTACGCGCGCCGTCTACCTGGGGGCTGACAGGCCACCGTGACCTTGTCAAGGTCACGTTGGGGCCCGGAAGAGAAGCGGGAGGTGGCAGTGGAGCGGGTTAGGGAGAGGCTGGGGGTTGCAAATAACCCACCCGGGAGCCCTTCTCGCCCGAGGCCCGGGAGGACCGTCCGGTTGCGCAGGCCAGAGCTGGAGCCGCCCGACACGTGCTTTCCGAACCCCGATCTCAGGACGTCCCGAGCCCCACACCCAGGTCCCCAGGGTCTGCCCTCCTCCTTCCCCGAGACCCAGGCCTGTCCCGTGTCCATGTGCGTGGCCCGCAGGACCCCTCCGGGCCGCGGGGGTTCCGGAGCCCTGACATTGGGATCCCTGGAGACTCCGCGCCGGGCCCTGGGGTCCCCCCCACCAGGCCTGGGGTTGTGACACGGGCCCACTCTTCCCCCAAGCGGGACTGGAGGGCGTGTGCTGCCCATCACACTCATCCTCTCAGGCTCACCGACCTCCCTCCTCCCCGCCGACCCGGGAAGCCACGGAGACTCACGTGCTTGGAAACATTGTGGACGTTTATTTGCGTTGTAACTAAATGTCATTCATCCTCTCCAGCTCATCCTCACCTGCTCACCGCGCTGCCCCTGGGAAGTCCCTGGAACTCACTTGCTTGGAAACATTGTAGACCTTTTATGTGCGTTGTAGCGGAACGGCCCCCACAGGTCGCCCTTTGTCACGGGATGGATTTGTTTCAGATGCATCGCATGTATCACATGTATCAGATGGGGTCAGAGCAGTGCCAACGCCAAAAACAGCTACTTCGTAGCGACTCAGAAGCAGGCACGCGTTCCCTGTTTTCCTTCAATTCCCCCCCCACACACACACCTTTTTGTTTTGTTTTGTTTTGTTTTGTTTTATGTTTGTGTCCCCACCAGCAGGTGAAATCTGCAGACCCCTGGGTGGATGGTGGGCGATGCCGCTAAGCACCAGAGGCGTCCTGGGCACCCAGGCCGGCGGCCGCGGGCGTCCTGGGATAGCCCAGCGGTGTCCTGCCTGGACCTCAGGGAGGAACAGGTGGGGGCGGGGCCTGAGGCTGGCAGGCGCAGCGGCTGGTCCTTCGGGAGCAGAGGCGTCACCTGGCAGCAGGCCAGTGGGCCAGCCTTGCAGGTGCTGCCACATGGCTGAGGCTTCACCTGGAAGGGGTGGGGAGGGTGCCCTCGGGGTCCAGGCCTGGAGGCTGCAGCCACCGCAGGGTTCTGGGGCAGCGGACAGGGAGGTCGTGACTTCCCAGCGGGAAAGGAATTTGCCCTGCGGGCTGGGCCTCTGGACTGTGAACCAGGAAAGCATCCATCTGCTTGCCATCGGCTTTATTATCCCAGGACCAGCCTGTTTGGGGTGTGGAGAGGGCGGGCGCGGGCCGGCAGGGGACCCCGGGGAGGGTGTGCACGCCCCTCTTGGCCAGCAGGGGGAGCAGCCCACGCTGCTCATTCAGGATCACGTGGGTTGGCGTCTGCTCAGACCCGGAGCTAGGTGCTCCTGCTTCAGTGGCTGTGAGAGCCGTGGGGGCAGGTTAACCTCCGCGTGACCCGTCCATCCCCTTCCCCAGGCGCCAGCGTGGCCAGACCCACCCCACCGGCCAGCACCGCACAGTTGGTTCCTCGGGGAACCTGACAACCAGATGCATCCAGGGTGGGGGGATGAATGAAGAACTGTGGCCTCCCCCGTGTCTAGTTAACTGGGTTCAGAACAGAGAACCTTAGAAAGCATTGCGTGAGGGCACCCAGCACACCCATCTGGGAGAGGAGGGTGCAGCTACGACGCGAAGGAAGATGAGGCTGAGCAGGGCAGTGCGTGCACCACCCGGTCCACAAGGGGGCAGCACTCACACTTCAGCTGGGAGGTGGGGGACCGTCTCCCATTCCTGGGCGCTGTCCCCGATTTCACCACACATTGCACGGGCTCAGAGATCGCCCCGCGCTGGCCCCGCGGGAAGTGTGAGTCACTCTGTGTCGCCCGAGTATGGCAAAGACGTCTGCAAAATGCATGGGTTCCTTTTCCAAAATAAAGGGGGTGGGGGGGGGGGGCAAGTTTTAAAGATATCAAGTCCCAGGGGAGGGCTCAGAATGAGTCATGAAGAGGATGGGGGGAGATGGGGTGGTGGGAGCCAGGCTCTGCCTTTAAGCAACCTGGTCTGCTGGGGGGCCAGCAGGCTGCTTGGGGTGGGGACCCACGGGGTCCCACGAGGTCCCTGACAGGGAATGGGGAGGACTGAGCCCATGTGCACTCAGGTGGTGATGTGACAGCCCGATGTCCCCAGCTGTTCCCCACCACCACACCCGAATGGCAGACTTTACCCCAGGATGACGCTCCCAGACTGTCCCGGGTCCTGGGGCACTCACACACCCCTCAAAGAGCAAAGGAATGAGAGAATTGCACCCAAGGGTGGGGCTCAGCTCTGCCACCCACCCCCACCTGGGGCTGCCTGCCCATTCCTGAGGAGGAAGTCCCTTTGAGGAGAGAGACACGGGTGGGCACCCTCCCCCCATGTTTCCCCACAGGCCCTGAAACCCACAGTGTTCGCACCAGGTTCACAATAACCACACACTCAGGCTGTCAGTCTTCCCTTCGCATCGTGTTCATTGTTTCTAAGAGCATTTCCACCAGCCACAGGGGCACAGAAAGTGGTCTCAGGGGACCAGGGACCCTTCCCCGGTTCCCTCAAGTGTTACCTGCCTGTCCCTCTGCAGCCTGGGTCTCCCTGGTGGTGAGTGGGGTCCTCGGCTAAGGGCTCCCTGTAGAGTGGAGGACCAAGGTGTCCATCCAGGACTGTGCATGAGTGATTATGTGTGTGATCATCGACACTGTAGAAATCATGTGTGTGTGTGTGCATCTTGTCAATCAACTTCTAGATTGTCTATGAAATCCATTCTCACTGGGAAAATCACGACTACAAGCTCTGTGTCCTACAGACTGCTGATTGGAGCTGCAAGGGAGATGGAACAGATCCATCTGAACGATACCACCGGTCACCCTGCCCACTGCCTCCCGCTGACCAGTGTGCACGCGCTTCCTTACTCTTTAGGGAAACGGACACCTTACCAGGACACAGAGTCCCAGCTGCAGAGTGTGGGGACTTTGTGGTGAACAATCATCTTCACACGGTCAACCTTCCCCTGCCTACACTGTGATCTTGTAAACGGGCTGATCAACCAGAGGGGAAAGGGGAGGAGCATCTCCTGCAGGGTCACAGGACAGGATGGCTGGGATGTCACTGGGACCTGGAAGTCTGGCTGGGGAGAGGAGAGAAGCGGTGGGAGGTGGTGGGAAGCACACAGGGCCGGCGGACAGAGGGCAGTGTGGACACGGCCCGTGATATGGAGGTGCACTGGCTGGAGGCCCCCGACCAGGGCCCCCACAAGGACATGTGGCCCGGCAAGTCGGTACTGCCCTTGTCCCGTGCAGCCGCACCAACCAGCTCCAAGTGCCACTCCTGACCCCGTTCCTTAGCCTGGGGGTGACTCCAGCCCCTTGCAGCAAACTCTCCACCTGACCAGCCACAGTGGGGGACTGTGGGCCAGTGTCCTCCCTGGGGAGTGACCCTGGGACTGGCGTGCAGGTGACCGTCAGGCTCTGGTGGCCAGGACGGCATCCGAGGTGCTCCCAGTGCGCACGGCCCGCACGTCGGTGAAGCCGTGTGCCTGCAGCAGGCTGCGGTACTCGCTCAGGCTGCGCTCCCGGCCCTGGAACAGCACCGTCATGGTGAGCGACATCATCAAGGCGGGCAGGGGCCTGCACTTGTCCTCGTCCAGCAGCTGTTCCGCCACCAGGAGGCCGCCACCTGTGTGCACGAGAGCAGCCACTGGGGTCCTGCCTGGGTCCCAGAAGAGGGGGCTGAGGGACTCCAGCCCTCAGGGGTGCAGGCTGCAGACAGATCCCACCGGGCTGGGGAATCAGACAGGGAGTTGGAGGGAAGACAGAGAGAAAGACAGACAAAGACACAGAGAGAGAGGGAGGCAGAGACAAGACACAGAGACCCAGGGAGACCCGGGGAGACACGAAGGGACAGACAGAGGGAGTGAGCAGGGAGAAGGAAAGGGAGCAAGGACAGGAAAGGCAGGCGGTGGGGGGCAGTGAGGGTGCCTAGTCCTCTGAGGGTCCCCTCCAGGGCCCCCTGAGGGTATGCCCTCCATAGGACACACGTGGAAACTTTTATTATAGGAGGGGCCCCCATGAGCCCACCGGGGAGCCGGTGGTGGGACCCTGGGCCCCAGCTGCTCGAAGCAGCAGCAGCAGCAGCATCCTGGCCAGGGACACAGGGGAGGGCAGGAAGGCGGAGTGTGGGTGTGACAGGGAGACAGGATTAGCTGAGGAGGGAGGGACTCAATGGGCAGGGCAGCCCTGGGGGGGGGGGGTTCCGTGGGGCAGGAGACCACAGGCTTCCTCAGGGCACTGCAGGGCAGGACAGTGACACTAAGGAGAGCCAGGCTCAGGGGCAGCTGTCCCAACGTGCAGGCACTTGAGTCCACATCCTGGAGTCAAGAGCAAGCTCTGAAGTCTGTAAACTGAGCACCACAGGGAGTGTGGCAGCCCCTTAAGGTGCATAAAAGTTACTTTTCTAAAAAATGGACGGGTCTTCATGTGTGTCTGAAAAGGAGGTCGAAGAGGCCGTCTCACCTGGCTTGCAGCTGCGGGAGATGCGGCTCAGCAGCTGGTGCACCTTGTCGTCGGGCCAGTTGTGCAGAATTTTGGACAGGATGTACAGGTCAGCCTCCGGGAGGGTGTCTCGGAAAAAGTCCCCTGGTGGACACATAGAGGGCAATCATCCCACAGGGACTCAAGAACCAGTTCTCCCGGAGACAGAAATGGGGAGGCACCACCTCCGAACTGAACGGAAAAAGACTCTGCTTGCAGTGGGGTGAGAGGGCCCCCCCAACCTGATCCAAGTCCTAACTCTGGAACCCGGGAGTGGCACCTTATGGAAACTGGGTGTTTGCAGGTGGGATGTGTGGAGGTGCTGAGAGGAGGCCGTCCTGGGTCAGGGTGGCCTCACATCCAGAGGCAGTGTCCTTGGAAGGGACAGAAGAGGAGACGCAGAAAGGAGGAAAAGCCACGTGGAGGTGGAGGCAGAGACGGGAGTGACGTGAGTACCAGCCCAGGGATGCCCCGAGCTCCAGGAGCTGGAAGAGGTGCAGAGCACCCTCCCTGCAGCCCGTGGAGGGACCGGGGCTGCAGGACACCTGGAATCAGGTGGCCGATCTCCAGGATGGAGGCAGGAGGAATTCCTTGCTTTTAAGGTGCCCAGGTTGTGTACTTGGCATTTAGCCAAAGAAAACAATAATACACAGGGAAACGTTTTGAAACTATTACATGTTGCTGCCCAATGAGGAAACGTTACATTGTTCCTATGCAATGGTGGCGGGGGGGGGGGGGGGGGGGCATGTGGTGTCTCCCGAAGCCTAGACCTGTTTTTCTTGTTATTCCTGAAAGGAGACAGTGTAACAGCCTCACCCAGCCCTGGCACTGTATCAGGGGTTACAGGGAATCCAGGCAGCGGTGAAAGTCCAAGGAGGGAGTGGGTTGGGGAAAAGCCGACACCGGCTCATTTTGTATAAAGGACCCGAGTGCTGAGGAGTTGCTACTGGATGGGGGTCCTGCAACCTTCCCCAGGTGGACGAGGGGCCCCTGTGCAGACAGAGGTGAGCACGGCACACACATACCCACCAGCACACACACACACCCCTGCAGAGGCACAGACACCACACTCACGCACACACAGGGACAGGCTCCGTGTCACAGGTCAGAGAGTCCTGACCAGATGCAAAGGCACAGGAGCTCTTACCTGGCACGAAGCTGACCTGCCCTGCCTCGGGTCCATGGGGCTTAAAGAACACGGCATCCTCGATGACCTCTGGCAGGTCAAATATGGTCACCTTCAGACCCGGGTACTGCCGGGCCAGCTCGTAGGCAAGGGCGCCTGTGGACCCTGCAGGTGAAATCACACACTGTACCCCTGCATGCCCTTCCAGGCACTTAGGGAGGCCTGGGTGAGTTTCCAAAGTGCAACTGAGGCCAAAGCCAGCAGTGTTCTGGAACATGCATTGAAGCCACTGCTGCGAAATAAAGCCAAGCATGATGCAGATGGCTGGTGTCTTCTATGGGAATTGGGGCCTCCCAATGTCAGGACCCTGCAGTTGAGCACGTAAGTGGGATGGGGACACAGCGTCACAAGAGAATCCCCAGGGCAAAGTTGTGGAGGTCTGGTACCATCTCTAATCCTTTCTGGTATGTGAAAGCTGATGTGATGGCTGGTGCTTCAACAGCCACACTGGGCCACTAGGAGGATGGGTGTGCAGGGAGAATAGGGAAATGCAAGCTGGCAGCTCAGGACTCCTTGGGGTGTTTTTGAGAGATAACCCCGTTTTGCAGTCTTATGAGCATGTCAGTCACATGCAATGTGACCCAGGAAAAGGCATGCACGAGCTGGTGACACAGAGTCCCCGTGGGGTTACACACCTCCCAGGTCGCAGGCAGAGGTGAATCCAGACAGGTCAAAGGCTGTGGCCACCTGGCGAGCAGCCACCTTGGTGTGGCCGTGCATGGCCCGCATGTACTGCAGCTTCTTTTCTCGATTTGGGAAGAAGGACTCCTGAGGCAGAGCAGGGTGTGAGCAGAGAGGCACAGTCTGGGCCTCCTGCATCCGGGCGGCACCCCAGCTGACCTGTCCCTGGGACTGGGCCTCTCTGTGTGTCTGTCTGTGTCTATCTGTCTGCCTTGTGACTCTGTGTCCCTCTCTCTGCCTCCCTGCGTATCTGTCCCTCTCCCTTCTCCACCCCCTCCCCCGCCCACCCTCCCTCAGGGGACTCCATCAGGACAGGTGGCATCCAGAGGGCAAACGCTTGGTGGCTCTGAGGTTCGTGAAGCCCCAGGCCACACAGGGATCCCCTCCCCTCAGATCCTTTCCCCGACCCACCATGGAAGGAACATCTCTGGCCGGTCACCTGAAAGTGGTCCTTCCCCGCTGTGCCCACAGCCCTCTGGGCCTGGATGGTGCCCTCCCGGACAGCAAAGTCCAGGTAGGAGAAGAAGGGCCAGCCGAAGTCCTCGTGGATCATGGCATAGCTGTGCAGGGAGTACTCGCCATCTGACAGCAGGTACAGGGTGGCCAGGGGTGTGTTGCTGTAACCTGAAGTGACAGGTGAGGTCCTCCCAGTGAGGCTGGAGCTGGTGGCACCACCAGACCACAGCTGAGGTCCACGGGGAAGGAGCACGAACACCATCCCTGAGAGTGCTACTCACCACATGCTGGCAGGCAGCTCCCCAGTCCACCTTCAAGGATCCACCCATCCATTCACTGGCCTATGTGGCCATTCTTCCATGGACCCATCAGTCTCACTAGCTGCCTATCCATGGTCACAGCCACCCATCCATCCACCCACCCATCCCTCCATCCATCTATCCATCCGTCCGTCCGTCCATCCATCCGTCCATCTCATCTCTGGTCTGCTCTATGTCCGAATGTCCACCCAGGGCTCCTGACTGTCCATCTGCCCATTGCCCCACCCACCCACTATCACCTCCACCTTCAACAACACATCCATCTTCTTCCTTCTGTCCTTCCTTCCACCTCCCCACCGATGCATCTCTCTGCTTCCTCCCCACCCACCCTTCTGTCCACTGTATCTCAGTATCCATCCATCCATGTGTCTCTCATCTCTCCACCTGCCGCCTCGTCTGTCTCTGTAGGTCAACCCCTGTCTGTGTCGAGCACACGGAAATATCCTGCTTCTTCCGTGTCTCTGGAGGTCCCTGAGTGACACAGCCCCTCCGAGACCAGAGACATGAGGAGTCACTATCCTCACACACTCACAGACACACACACACAAACACACTCATACACACACACACACACACACACACACGACTTTCCCTTTCTTCCATCCATCCTCTGTCCCACCCTCTGGGGAACAGCCACACTTCTGGGGCAGAGGGACAGCTCGTGAGGTCATCCCTGCTGGCTCAGAGGCCACGTCCACTCAGGGACCTGCTTCCGCCTTCTGAGGTTCTCCAGGAAACCCCTCCGAGGCCCCTCACCTCCCTCTGTCTTGTCCAGCAGGCCCAGGCCTGCACAGACGTCCAGCAGCTGTCTAGTTCCGCCCTCTGAGGCACCGATCTTCCTGGCAACGTCCGCCCCGCTCAGGGGGCCCTCGTCCCCCAGCAAATCGAACACCTTCATCTTGCAAGCCGTGAACAGGGCCTGGGCACGAACAGCAGCTCAGTGAGACCCTCCCTGGGGCCCTAGGAGGGAGCGTGGCCCAGGGGGACGTGGACCTCAGACACCTCGTCTCCAGGACACAAACAAGACGAGCTCCCGTGGGTCAGCCCCCAGGTTGTACCCTCCCTCCCGGCCACCCCAGGAGCCTCAGCAGGTCACCTTGGACCCCTTGAAGCTGTCTATCAGTTCCACAATGGCATTCGGGGGGAGGCTCTGCACCGTGGGTTTGCCATCTCTGTCTTCCACAGCCTTCCCGTGTTTCTGCAGAAACCAGAGCTGAGCTTCAGAAACGACACATTTCTGTGGTTTGGAGCATGCAGACGGCCTCACTGCCGGTGCCTGGGCTAACTTGGGAGAGCAAGGCCTGTGTGGCCCCTCGTGCTGAGCGGGGGCAGACATGTGGCCCACATACACTCCCCCACAATGTGTACCCCACAGGGTCCTTGGGGTGCACTTGCATACTCACCTCCACCTGCCGAATATCAGTCTCTCAGTTCTCACTCATTTATACCACTACTCACAGGATTACCTTCATGCAGGTAGCATCCCAACTGCCATAGGATATTGTTATAACATGTAGTGATAAGCTGCATTAATGCTACACAGTGGAAGGCACCATTGTGTTCATTATAGGAAGGTATTGTACAGTAACATGGGTGGGACATGCATTACAATAAATGATACTGATGTAAGAATTACAATGCTCTATAACATAGCAACAAAGTAATTCACAATCTATATTATAGAAATGATACTATTAGCTGTAATAATAAGTATGTGTTATTAGGTAACAATGTATTAGGTAAGCTACATTAATTCTTATTTGTAAATGACACCTTCACACTAATTACCATAGTCTGTGATATAGTATCAATGCAACAGACCGGCTATGTCAATTCTTTGTGACGAGCTGTGCTACACAAATGCTACATGAGAGGAAGAGTATGTTACACTGCAACCCTCAGCCATAAATAAGCTGCATGACTGCACACTGTGACAGCATTTATGCAACATGTCTCCCTAAAACCTGACCCCCACCTCCCACCACCTCCCCTGTGGCCCCAGATCCCCAGGTGGCAGAAGCAGAGTCCTTGCCTGGTGCATCCTCCTGGCCACCTCCAGGGCCTTCTGCTTGGCTGTTTCCATGGCATATGTGAAAGGGCTGAGGGAGGAGGCTTTCCTGACATTCTCCTGAAATCTGGAAGGAACCACCGTGAACCTGAGCCCCTGCAATGGGAGAAGAGGGGCCGTGATCGGGTGGGGGTCGCAGGAGTCCCCAACAGAACGGGTTGGGTTACAGCCAGTGTGGCCTCTCAGCCCCTGTGGCCGACAGTGAACTTTCCCCAGTAGCCACTTCCGGCAGAGCCGGATCTCGGGGCTTAGAGGGAAGGGAGGTGTGCACCTCGTCACTCAAACGCCTGGGGACAGTATTGACAAAGGTGCTGGGTACACGGATCCAACCCCTAGTGGGAGAACAGCTCCCAGGACATTCCCAAGGCCACTGTTCCACCCCCACAGGGGCCCAGCACGTGGAAACATACTCCCCAGAAGAAATGCAAAGGACAGAAATAGGCTGTGTGGGGAAATGGGGCTCCTTTACACTGGTCCCCTAGAAATCCTCACCTAGCAAGACAGTCCCTGGTCCCTGAAGGAGGCCGGTGGTGTCCATGGCCCCCCAAGTGCCCACACTGTGCACCCTGAGGACCTGGCATCAGCGACCCCTGTCCTTGCCAGCCCTGCAGAGCACCCATGGAGCTCAGTCCCTCCCCCTCCCCCAGCAGCCCCAGGGCAGAGGCAGCTGGGTACATGATACCAGATCATTCTGCCAAACGGCCACGTCATGGAGGACACCAGACCACGAGGCCTGGTCACAAACCCGCGGCCCAGATGGCCCAGGTTCGGGCTTCCCCAGGCCCACAGACCTGGACCCCAGCCGCTAGGAGCTGCCCGCACGCCTCTGCCCCAGACCCCACTGCCCCAGTTCCTAGCTCTGGGCCTCAACTCCATGGGCCTCACACCTTGTCCCTGGTCCCCACAGGCCCACAGATCCGCAGTCACCGCGCCAGGGGCACCAGGTGACCATCTGCACCAGTCCATGGGCCCCAGATGGACTAGGCTCCGGGATCACTAGCCTGCCCCTCGCACCCCAGAACCCGACCCGGTTCTGTCCCGGCTATTCACCGCGTTTCTGAGGACCTGCTGGTGGCCCGGGGCCGTAGAGGCCATCACCACATGCTTATGCAGCAGCTTCGGGATCGCCCGGAACAGGCCCATGACTCTCGAGTCCGCGCCACACTCCCTGGGCCCCAGGCGGAAGGTCTTCTTGGCCAAGTGTCCTGACCCTGGGTCTGTGGACCCGGAGAGCCGGCCGGGTCTATTGAAGCCCCAAGCCCAGGAGACCCCGCCCACACAGCCCCGCCCCTGGGCCGACCACGCCCCCAGGGCTGGTTCTCACCACTCAGCTGGGACTTCCTGGGATGGAGGCCCCGCCTACTGCGCCTGGCCCGCCACGCCCCCAGCGAGGCCACGCCCACGAGCCAGAGCCACGCCCCGAACTGAGCCCAGCTTCCAGGCTCGTTCTGCAGCCTGTCACGGCCACGTCCAGTATTTCTGTGGCCGGTTTATCCCAACTGACACCCGGTGTCTCTCTCCCGCACAGGCCGCCCACTGTCCACACAGTGTGTCCGAGGACCCCCAGCTCCCCCGTGCGCTGTGGGGGTCCAGTTCGCGGCCTTGCCTCTGTACTAGGATGACCCGGATCCCTGGGATCTCGGGATTGCTGAGCAGGACCGCCCCCCACTGCGGTGGTTCAGGGGCCCTTCGGGTCACTCCAGCGGCCCCGCAGGGTGGGTCAGAGAGAAAGGGGGGTGGGCAGGGGCGCCTGAGGTGAGGGAGAGAGGCAGGGGCCACTCACCCAGCCTGGGCTCCCCAAGGCCTGGGCTCCAGGCCTGGGAAGGCTCTGCATGGCCCTCACGGTGATGAGGCCTGGGTGCAGTGAGCCTGGCTCAGCCTTTAAGCAACCTGGGTGCTGGGGGCCAGCAGGCTGCTCGGGGTGGGGACCCACGGGGTCCCCGACAGGGAAGGGGAGGGGTGAGCCCATGTGCACTCAGGTGGTGATGTGACAGCGCGATGTCCCCAGCTGTTCCCCACCCCTGTATGGCAGACTTTACCCCAGGATGACGCTCCCACACTGTCTGGGGTCCTGGAGCACTCACACGCCCCTGAACAAGCAAACGAATAAGGGAATTGCACCCAAGGGTGGGGCTCAGCTCTGCCACCCACCCCCACCTGGGCCTGCCTGCCCATTCCTAGGAGGAAGTCCCTTTGAGGAGAGAGACACGGGTGGGCACCCTCCCCCCACCCTTCCCCACAGGCCCTGAAACCCACAGTGTTCGCACCAGGTTCACAATAACCACACACTCAGGCTGTGAGTCTTCCCTTCGCATCGTGTTCATTGTTTCTAAGAGCATTTCCACCAGCCACAGGGGCACAGAAAGTGGTCTCAGGGGACCAGGGACCCTTCCCCAGTTCCCTCAAGTGTTACCTGCCTGTCCCTCTGCAGCCTGGGGTCTCCCGTGGGTGGGTCCTCGCCTAAGGGCTCCCTGCAGAGTGGAGGACCAAGGTGTCCATCCAGGACTGTGCATGAGTGATTATGTGTGTGATCGTCGACACTGTAGAAATCATGTGTGTGTGTGTGCATCTTGTCAATCAACTTCTAGATTGTCTATGAAATCCATTCTCACTGGGAAAATCACGACTACAAGCTGTGTGTCCTACAGACTGCTGATTGGAGCTGCAAGGGAGATTGAACAGATCCATCTGAACGATACCACCGGTCACCCTACCCACTGGCTCCCGCTGACCAGTGTGCACCCGCTTCCTTACACTTTAGGGAAATGGACACCTTACCAGGACACAGAGTCCCAGCTGCAGAGTTTGGGGACGTTGTGGTGAACAATCACCTTCACCAGGTCAACCTTCCCCTGCCTATGCTGTGATCTTGTAAACGGGCTGATCAACCAGAGGGGGAAAGGGGAGGGACATCTCCTGCAGGGTCACAGGACACGACAGCTGGGTTGTCACTGGGACCTGGAAGTCTGGCTGGGGAGAGGAGAGAAGCGGTGGGAGGTGGTGGGAAGCACACAGGGCCAGTGGAGAGAGGGCAGTGTGGACACGGCCCGTGATATGGAGGTGCACTGGCTGGAGGTCCCCGACCAGGGCCCCCACAGAGGACGAGTGGCCCAGCCAGTTGGTACTGCCCTTGTCCCGTGCAGCCGCACCAACCAGCTCCAAGTGCCACTCCTGACCCCGTTCCTTAGCCTGGGGGTGACTCCAGCCCCTTGCAGCAAACTCTCCACCTGACCAGCCACAGCAGTGGGGGACTGTGGGCCAGTGTCCTCCCTGGGGAGTGACCCTGGGACTGGCGTGCAGGTGGCCGTCAGGCTCTGGTGGCCAGGACGGCATCCGCGATGCTCCCAGTGCTCACGGCCCGCACGTCGGTGAAGCCGTGCGCCTGCAGCAGGCTGCGGTACTCGCTCAGGCTGCGCTCCCGGCCCTGGAACAGCACCGCCATGTTCAGGGACTGCACCACGGCAGACCGTGCCTCTCGCTTGTCCTCGTCCAGCAGCATTTCCACCAGCAGGAGCCCTCCACCTGTGTGCACGAGAGCAGCCACTGGGGTCCTGCCGAGGGACAGAGGGGAGCAGGCCGGAGGGACACCAGCGCTTTTGAGCACAGCCTGCAGACACATCCTCTAGTTCTGGGTAATCAGACAGGGAGGTAGAGGGGAGACACAGAGGTAGACAGACGTGGAAAAACAGAAGAAGGGGAGACAGGGACAAGACATGGGGAGACACGGGGAGACAGGAAGGGACAGACAGAGGGAGTGAGCAGGGAGAAGGAAAGGGAGCAGGGACAGGAAAGGCAGGGGGTGGGGGGCAATGAGGGTGCCTGGTCCTCTGGGGGTATCCACCAGGGCCTCCTGGGGGTATGCCCTCCATAGGACACAGGTGGAAACTTTTATTATAGGAGGGGCCCCCATGAGCCCATCGGGGAGCAGGTGATGGGACCCTGGGCCCCAGCTGCTTGGAGCAGCAGCAGCAGCAGCATCCTGGCCAGGGGCAGGGGGGAGGGCAGGAAGGCGGAGTGTGGGTGTGACAGGGAGACAGGATTAGCTGAGGAGGGAGGGACCCAGGGGGCAGGGCAGCTGTGGGAGGGGCCATGTGGGACAGGAGACCCCAGGCTCCCTCAGGGCCCTGCAGGGGGGGACAGTGACACTCAGGGGAGCCAGGCTCAGGGGCAGCTGTCCCAACGTGCAGGCACTTGAGTCCACATCCTGGAGTCAAGAGGGAGCGCTGAAGACAGCGAACTAGGCACCAGAGGGGGCATGGCAATACCTTAGTGTGGATAAAAGTTACTTTTCTAAACAATGGACCGGTCTTCACGTGTGTCTGAAAAGGAGGTCGAAGAGGCTGTCTCACCTGGCTTGCAGCTACGGGAGATGCGGCTCAGCAGCTGGTGCACCTTGTCGTCCGGCCAGTCGTGGAGAATTCTGCAGACAATGTACAGGTCGGCCTCCGGGAGGGTGTCTCGGAAAAAGTGCCCTGGTGGACACATAGAGGGCAATCATCCCACAGGGACTCAAGAACCAGTTCTCCCTGAGACAGAAACGGGGAGGCATGGCCTCGGAACTAAAATGAAAAGGGAGGGTGCTCGTGGTGGGGCGAGAGTGTTTCCCCAAAAGACGATCCAAGTCCTAATTCCGGAAACTGTAACCACATGGAAACAGGGTGTTTGCAGGTGGGATGAGGGCAGGGTGTGAGAGGAGGGCGTCCCGGGTCAGGGTGGCCCTGCATGCAATGACAGTGTCCTGAGAAGGGACAGAGGAGGAGACGCAGACCCAGAGGAGAAGCCACGTGGAGACGGAGGCAGAGACGGGAGGGATGTGGCCACCAGCCCAGGGACCCTGGAGCCCCCGGAGCCGGAAGAGCGGGGAGAGACCCTCCCTGCAGCCTGTGGAGGGATTGCGACCCCCGGGACCCCTGGACCTCAGACGCTGGTCTCAGGACGGGGGAGGGTGAATGTCTGTGCTTGTAGGCACACAGTTCGTGTGATTTGTTTCTGGAGCCATAGAAGAAGACGAACACCCAGACACCCCATTGGAAAAAGTGATGTTGTTGGTACACAACTAGTGAGTGTTACATTGTTACTAGGCAGTGTGGCAGTGTTTGTGTCTTTTCGGGGCACAGAGCTGTTTTTCTTGTTATTCCTGAAAGGAGACAGTGTAACAGCCTCACCCAGCCCTGGCACTGTATCAGGGGTTACAGGGAATCCAGGCAGCACTGAAAGTCCAAGGAGGGAGTAGGTTGGCGACAAGCCGACACCGGCTCATTTTGTATAAAGGACCCGAGTGCTGAGGAGTTGCTACTGGATGGGGGTCCTGCAACCTTCCCCAGGTGGACGAGGGGCCCCTGTGCAGACAGAGGTGAGCACGGCACACAGACTCCCACCTGCCCACACACACACACACCTCCAGAGGCACAGACACCACACTCATGCACACACAGGGACAGGCTCCGTGTCACAGAGCACACAACTGCTGACCAGATGCAAAGGCACAGGAGCCCTTACCTGGCACGAAGCTGACCTGCCCTGTCGGGGGTCCATGGGGCTGAAAATACTCGGCATCCTCGATGACCTCTGGCAGGTCAAATACAGTCACCTTCAGACCCGGGTACTGCCGGGCCAGCTCGTAGGCAAGGGCGCCTGTGGATCCTGCAGGTGAAATCACACACTGTACCCTTACCTGTCCTTCCAGGCACTTAGGGATGCCTGGGTGAATCTCCAAAATTCATTGAGCAAAACTGAGCAACGTTCTAGAACATGGACTGAGGCTACTTCTATAAAAGCCAGCCATGATGCAGATGGCTGGTGTCTCCTGTGGGCACTGGGGCCTCCCAAGGTCAGGACCACGCAGGTGAGCAGGTGAGTGGGGTGTGGACACAGTGTCATGAGGATATCCTCCAGGCAGGATGTCAGAGAATCATAACCTTCCCTACTCCTTTCTGCTTTGGGAGTGCAGATGTGACAGTTGGTGCTTCAGCAGCCACTCTGGGCCACCAGGAGGAAGGGTGTGCAGGGACAATGGGGAAATGCAAGCTGGCAGCTCAGCAGTCCCCTGGGGACTCTCATCCCATTACAGCCCCCGACGGCCTGCCTGTGCCTCCTCCCTCCTCCCTCCTGGGTGGAGACTGGCCGAGGGTGCAGTGGAGGGCGTGTGGGGCCCCAGCGTGACGATGCAGGTCAGAGGGACCAGTTCTCTCCCGAACTCAGCAGCCACCGGAAAGGGCCCCACAACCTCCACTGGGGTCCTGGGCAATCTCTAGGACCTCCTCGTGGTGGGGAGTGTCTACCCAAGCCCCATACCCACCCTGACCAAATGTGGGTCCTTGGGGTGTGTTAAAGAGATAACCCCTTTTTGCAGACTTATGAGCATGGGAGCCACCCGCGATGTGACCCAGGGAAAGGCACGCACGAGCTGGTGGCACAGACTCCCCGTGGGGTTACACACCTCCCAGGTCGCAGGCAGAGGTGAATCCAGACAGGTCAAAGGCTGTGGCCACCTGGCGAGCGACCACCTTGATGAGGCCGTGCATGGCCCGCATGAACTGCAGCTTCTCCCGGGACTGGTAGAAGGACTCCTGAGGCAGAGCAGGGTGTGAGCAGACATACAGACACCGGGCCTCCTGTGTCCGGGCGGCACTCATACCCGGCACGTCCCTGGTGCAGGGGGCCGGCAGGGCTGGGGGATGGGCACAGGGCCCCTCCAGATCCACTGCAGTCTTGCAGGTGCACCCCAAAAGCCTCCCTGGAGGAAGGACACACAGGGCCAGTGCGGGACAGGGGCAGAGGAAGTGCCGCAGATCCGTGGGCTCCTGTCCAAAGTACCCTAGGAGGGCCCGGACGGCGACCAGCCAGCACCCCGTGCACCCTGACCCCACTGTCTCACCCAGCCTGGCGTCCCTCAGGATGCCTGGCCTCTAGGAGGCCAGGGCCAAGGCTCGGTGGCTTCTGAGAGTCCGTGCTCCGCCAGGCCACACAGGGATCCTGGACCCAAGGGTCCTTTCCCCAGACCCACACAGGGAAGGAGCATGCTCAGTGCGGCCACCTGAAATGGGCTGTCCGCCGTGCTCTGCAGAGCCCTCTGGTGCGGGTTGGCTCCCTCCCGGACAATGGAGTCCAGGTGGTTGTACAGGTGCCAGGTGTGGTTGTCGTTGTGCAGAGCCAGGCTGTGCAGGGAGTGCTCGCCATCTGACAGCAGGTACAGGCTGGCCAGGGGTGTGTTGCTGTAACCTGAAGTGACAGGTGCGGTCCTCCCAGTGAGGCTGGAGCTGGACCGCCCCCCACGAGGCCACAGCTGAGGTCCACGGGGAAGGAGCACAAACACCATCCCCGAGAGTTCGGCTCACCGCACGCTGGCGGGCAGCTCCCCAGGGAGCAAGCAGGCCGCAGTGGGTGCAGGTGCAGACCGCGGTGAGAGTCCCCCCACAGGAGGTTCCCCTAAGGGCCCTGGGACGGTCACGGAGCCCCTCTGTAGTCCACCCACCCGTCTGCTGTCTGTCCACGCACCCCTCCATCCATCCACCCATGCATCTGTGCACCTATCACCCATCCACCCATCCACGTACACCGACAGCAATGCTCCCATCCACGCATCTGCCTATGTATCCATCCTTCCATCTGTGCACCAGTCTCACTAGTTACCTGTCCAGCTTCTCAACCACCCGTCCATCCCTCCACCATCCAACCAACCATCCATCATCTGTCCATCCATCCATCCACCCACCACCATCTGTCTGCCCATCTTCCAATAAATGTCCTCATCCATCCCTCCAAACATGCATCTATCTCTCTGTCCATGCATCATCCATCCACTCATCCATCCACTGATCTGTCCATCTGTCCACCTGTCCATTTAGCTTCGCATCCATTCATCTACCAACCACCCACATCTATCCATCCAGCCCTCAATCCAGTCACAGCTTTCCATGCATCCATCCACCATCTGTCTGTCCAATGTATCCATCTATCCATCTGTCTATCTATGTATCTCTCATCTCTCCACCCACCGTCTCGGCTGTCTCTGTAGGTCAACCCCTGCCTGTGTCGAGCACACGGAAATGTCTTGCTTCTTCCGTGTCTCTGGAGGTCCCTGAGTGACACAGCCCCTCCAAGGCCAGAGACATGAGGAGTCACTATCCTCACACACTCACAGACACACACACAAACACACACACACACACACACACACACGACTTTCCCTTTCTTCCATCCGTCCTCTGTCCCACCCTCTGGGGAACAGCCAGGCTTCTGGGGCAGAGGGACAGCCCGTGAGGTCACCCCTGCTGGGCTCAGAGGCCACGTCCACTCAGGGACCTGCTTCCGCCTTCTGAGGTTCTCCACAAAACACCTCCGAGTCCCCTCACCTCTCTCTGTCTTGTCCAGTAACCCGAAGGCCACACAGACGTCCAGCAGCCGTCCAGTTGGGCCCGCAGTGGCGTCGATTTTCCTGGCAACGTCCAGCGCGCTCAGGGGGCCTTCGTCTCTCAGCAAATCCAACAGCTTCATCTTGCAAGCCGTGAACAGGGCCTGGGCGCGAACAGCAGCTGTGGTGAGACCTGGCAGGTGGCTCGTCAAGGGCTCTTCGGCCCCACGAAAGTGCCAAGCGGGGGTCCAAACGGGCCGGACCACGCCAGTCATCGGTGGGACTGTCTCCCCCACAGGAGGGAGGGAGGGCGAGGCGCTGGCTGGTCCCCGCCCTGCACAAGGTGTCGGCACGTCGGTGCGCATCCAGCAGAGACTCCCGGGGGAGAAGCCCCACGTGCAGCTGCTGTGGGCTGGGCCGTGACCACCACGCCGCACTGAACGAAGGCCTGAGTGCGGGAGCCCCCAGGGGAACTCTGCTTGGACACAGAGGTCCGGTCCCGGGTGGACGGCTCCCCTGTGCTGCTCAGGATGCATGCCCTCCTGGGATCTTGAGAACTGTCACTCCAGCTCTCTCTCTGTGTCACGAAACACCCTCTGTGACCGCTGTCGCATTTGCATAAACGCAACACACTGAGCTGTACGGGCAACGGGCGAACGAACGAAGGGGATGGACCAGGCAGGTCAGCTCCACTGCAAGACTCCCTGCGGCGTTCCTGCTTGGTCCGGAGGCCTGGCCAGGGGGCGGCCTTGCTGATGTGAGGGGAGTAATGGGTGAGTGGGCCCCTACACGAATAGGAAGAGAAACACATGACAGACGAACAGAGGGACGGACACTGGCATAGATGGACACACAGGTAAAGACATGACAGATGCATGTTAGGATGGGTGGATGGAAGGATGGAGGGATGGGTGGATGGATGGAGGGATGGATGCATGGATGGATGGACGGACAGATAAATGGATAGATGGATATAGATGGCTGGTTGGGCAGATGGATGGATGCATGAATGGACGGATAAGTGGATAGATGAATGGATGGGTGGATGGATGGACGGATAAATGATGGATGGATGTGAATGGATGGAGGGATAGATGGATGGATCGAGGGGGTGGATGGATGGAGGGATGGATGGACAGATGGATGCATGGATGAATGGATGGATGGGTGGATGTGAATGGATGAGTGGATGGGTGGATAGAGGGGTGGATGGATGGATGGACGGAGGGGTGGATGGAGGGACGGTATGACAGAAGGAGGAAGGGTGGCAGGGAAGGCCAGGTGGCTGGCCGTGGGTGGATGGATGGAGAGGTAGGGCAGACAGATGGGCAGAAGGGACAGTGCATGGAGGACCCCTGGCTGAGGAACAGAAGAGGGAGAGCGCCCCCTGCTGGAAGCACGGCGCAGCTGGAAGTCGTGACAGGGACACGAGCCTCAGGGCACGGACGGAACTGCTCTTTCTAGGAAACGCGAGGGTGTGCGGTCCAACCCAGCACCCCCTGTCCTTCCTCTGACCGCACAGCCCACTAGCGCCACGAGGTCGCAGGAGCGGAAAGGGGGCGGGGCGAGGGAGAGGGCGGGCCGGAGTCCCGCAGCCTGAGCCCGCCCACGCAGCACCCTGGCCGCCCAGGAGCCTTGCAGGAAATGTGGGAGCCCCACCCCACTGCGCTGGTCCCGGAAGGAAGGCAGGCCCCACGTGCGTCTGCAGCCACGGAGGCGGAGGGGCGGCGGACCACCAGCAGGCACGCTGTGAGGGCTGCCCCGGGGCTCCGAGGAGGTCTGCCCACGCCCTTGCACTGCTGCCTGGGCATCGGACGCCTTTAGTGCAGGGCCGGAGAGGCGCAGGGCGTCCTGGGTCAGGGTGGGCGCGTGGCAGTGCCCTTAGAGGAGACACAGGCCCGAGGAGGAGAGGCCCCGTGAGGCGCAGAGGAGACAGGTGCGGCCAGCAGCCCCTGGAGCTGGGAGAGGCGGGAAGGAGCCTGCCGGAGCCCGAGGAGGCCGCGCGGCCGCAGGACACCACTTGGGCTCCAGAGGTCTGGTCTCCAGGACGGAGACAGGACGGAGACAGGACGGATTCCCGCCGCTGGTTTTCGCCCCAACCGTGCCCCTCAGTCCCGGCCGCCCCGGGCCCCCGCGCGGGTCACCTTGGACACTTTGTAGCCGTCTATGAGTTCCAGGACCGCGGTGGGCGGCACGCTCTCCACCGAGGGTTTACAGTCTGCGTCCTTCGCGTGCTCCCTGCCTGGGGCCCGGGGACGGCAGCGGTCCCCCCGAGCCCCTCCCTGGCCGGGCCCCGCGCCCTCCGAGTCGCCGAGACGGTCGAAGGTGTCCACCGCGGGGATGGAATCTTGCTTCTCCCGGGGCCGGTCCTCGGGGCGCGGCGGGTGGTACAGCTCCGCCAGCTTCTTGCAGAAGCGGTTCAGGGGGAAGCCCCTGACATTGAGGAAGTCCCCGTGGATGGCCTCCACCAGCACGCTGCCCAGGGCCTGGGTCCCGTACCCATAGCCTCCGGCTTTGTCCCTGAGTGGGGTGGGCGGGGCCAGAGGGGAGGGGGCGGAGGGAAGGGGAGAGGTCAGAACGCGCATCCAAGGGGGTGGGGTCCCAGCACCCCGACAACACCCACACCGAACCCGGCACGCCCGCCCCAACGCCCCTGCCACTGGGAAGGCGGCTCCTGCTGGAAGTCGGGGCCCAGCCCAGGGTCCTCCGGCACCCCACGCCCTGTCCGCCCGCACGGACTCGGTGGAGCTGGTGTCCCCACGGTGACGCCGCCGCCCCACCCGCCCTGGGGTATAGCCACGTCTGGGGGTGCAGGAAAGACCCCGGTGTGGCTGTGCTCTGCTGCTGCTGGGCTCCTGACCCTCGCAGGACACTCGGGCCCTGCCTTAGGGGGTCCCCAGCCCAGGTCTCCCAGGTGCCCGGGTCAGCCCCTTTCTGGGGGCACAGGGGTGCTGGGTCCCCTTGCTCCACCCTGACAGAGAACCCGGGACTGGGGTGCCCTGGCCCTCCCACTCCTGTCCGCAGACTTGCGTCCATGACAGGGCTGGACCCCTGTCCTGTGTTTGGGGCCCGAGGACCGCTCCCGGCCTGAGCCGCAGGCCGCGGTGTCCCCGGGACGATGGCCCTCTGGCCCGTGTCCCCAGCGGAAGGAAGCAGGTCTGTCTGGAGTGTCTGTGCAGCACCTGAGCCACAGGGTGGACGTGCCGACGGCGGCCCTGTCACCCGCCCCCCCCCCACCCCCCCCGCCTCGGCGCCCCAGGGCGGGCGGGCCGGGGCGACACTCACAAGGGCTCCCCGCTGTGGATGTACTCCCACAGCAGCTCCTCCGACAGCTGCGAGAACCGCACCCGCGTCTCCTCGTAGAACTCCGAGACGTCCAGGTCCAGCCCGCCGCCTGCACGGACAGAGTCGGCCCGGGGACACGTCACCTCCACGTCCCCGACGGGGCCCCGCTGCGGCCACCCACACGGCACTCCAGGGGTGCTCGTGGCAACCCCAGAATCCCACGACACCCCGATTCCCAGGGCAGAAGGTAGGGATGCTGTGGGAGGGCACTTGAGCTGCCCCTGGGACCCTCTGTGACCTTGGGACGAAGGCGGAGCTGCCCCGATACCTTGGCTGGAGCACTGGACGATGGCCACGCCCGTGAACACGCTGTGCTCTTTCCCACTCAGCCTGCAACAGAAGCCGCGCCCATGGGCGAGGGAGACGAGCGTGACCCAGGCCCCCAGTAGCGGGGTGACCCTGCACCCGGGGACTGGCCCTCACTTCCCGTGGGCTTGCTGCCCTGCTCCCCCACTGTCCCGGCCCGCAGGTTTCCAGCTCAGACCCGCTGGGCCGTGGGAAAGCCGAAACAGGGAGGAGGTCCGAGGGAGGTCCCCTGCCCAGCGGCATGCCTAGGGATCGGAGTGAAGGTCACGGTCATGGCGATTTCTGCTCCAGTGGTGTGTGCGTGGAAGTAATGCAGCTTAAGTGCCAGGAGGCTGGGTCTGTCCTCTGCTCTGACCCAGGAGGCTGACCGGCGAGGTCAGGCAGTCACCCACGAGGACTGAGGCCCCTCCCCACGGGCCGGGTACACCCTCGCTGACGTGCGCTGGTGCCCGGGAGGCCGGCCGCCGGCCCCCACCTGGACAGCATGCTGTAGGCGTCTGTCTTGTCCACGGGCTTCTCCAGGATCAGCCCCTCCAGCGCCTGCAGGGGAGACAGAGGGCCATGTCCACCCCCCAAGCCAGGCCTGCGAGGGCCGCCCTGTCGGCAACTGACCAACAGCTGACCCTTGACACAGTCGGGTCGGGTGAGACGCGTCTGCACAGCAGAGGCGACTGTGGCCGGGTCTCCTGTCTGTCTCCTGCTGCGTGCCTGTCCCTGCCAGCGACAGGCGGTGGGGTTTTTAGAAGCCTGTGTGTTCCAACAAAACATCTGCACAATGCCCCTGATTCTGTGCAAAATGGCTTGCTGACCACAGAATAGAGACCCCTAGCAACCCTAATGCTGCCTGCTTCCCCCACTGGGAAGTTGAGGACAGAATTCAACTATGGGCAGACCAGCTGCCAGAACGCTGAAGGAAGCTGTTGCTAGGAACGTTTCTTAAGGAGTCACCACTCAAAAGCTTAAGATTTATTACAGCCACTACCCCTCCCATACCCTGGACAGGAGGGCAAAGAAGCAAGGAGTTTTAGGTGGAAATAATAATCTCAATACATGGAAACAAATACAAAACAGGCCCACCCCCCGCAAGATGTATAAATCAAAAGAGCTAGGCAAAAAACCAGTTACCTAACTGAGACAAATCTAACCTCAACGGACAATAGCTAATTTCTATATAACCTGTACATCACCCCTTGCACCCTTTTAATTTAGACCAATCTCAGAATCTTAATAGACACCTGGTGCCTAACTGGCACCTGAAAGTTTGTGCCCGGATAGCTTCGTTGGCTATCTGATTGATGACCCTCTTGGTCAAATAACCTTTGTTTAATATGGTTGATCTGTGGGACCTCCTGTACGTTTTGGTTATTTCTTTGTTTAACACGATGGATCTGTAAAACCTTCTGTGTTTTTAGAAACTATTTCTGTGGCACCCGTTTCTGTTTTAATAATCACACTATGCATTGCATGTTGTATCACCTCCCCTATAAAAATAAAGATTGATTGTTCTCGGGGAGTCAGTCGGGCCCCAAAAGCCTGGCTGTGCTCCGCCACCCCACC
Source organism: Phyllostomus discolor (assembly GCF_004126475.2). Taxonomy (NCBI): domain Eukaryota; kingdom Metazoa; phylum Chordata; class Mammalia; order Chiroptera; family Phyllostomidae; genus Phyllostomus; species Phyllostomus discolor. The sequence continues at coordinate 522,533 of NC_050199.1, forward strand.
GGGTGTCTGGCTTCATTCGCTTCGCCTGAGCCGTGCATCCTTCGGGGACCCTGAGACCCCGCCCAGGGTGGACCCTGGCACCGCCCGGTCCGAGTATGACACTCCTTCTTCAAATTCGAGGTGAGAGGCACCTGGGACATGCACACCCGCTGCAGACCCAGGGTGGGACTCACCACGATAGTGTCCGCTCCGATGACGATGTCGGGGGCCCGCAGGTCTTTCTGCAAGAATCCGAACTCGGCTTCAGAAACGACACATTTCTGTGGTTCGGTGCATGCAGACGGCCTCACTGCCGGTGCCTGGGCTAACTTGGGAGAGCAAGGCCTGTGTGTCCCCTCGTGCTGAGCAGGGGCAGACATGTGACCCCCATACACTCCCCCACAAATTGTACCCCACAGGGTCCTTGGGGTGCACTTGCATACTAACCTCCCCCTGTCGAATATCAGTCTCTCAGTTCTCACTCATTTATACCACTACTCACAGGATTACCTTCATGCAGGTAGCATCCCAACTGCCATAGGATATTGTTATAACATGTAGTGATAAGCTGCATTAATGCTACACAGTGGAAGGCACCATTGTGTTCATTATAGGAAGGTATTGTACGGTAACGTGGGTGGGACATGCATTACAATAAATGATACCCATGTAAGAATTACAATGCTCTGTAACATAGCAACAAAGTAATTCACAATCTATATTATAGAAATGATACTATTAGCCGCAATAATAAGTAAGTGTTATTAGGTAACAATTTAATAGGTAACCTACATTAATTCTTTATTGTATATGACACCTTCACACTAATTACCATAGTCTGTGATATAGTATCAATGCAACAGACCAGCTATGTCAATTCTTTGTGACGAGCTGTGCTACACAAATGCTACATGAGAGGAAGAGTATGTTACACTGCAACCCTCAGCCATAAATAAGCTGCATGACTGCACACTGTGACAGCTTTTATGCAACATGTCTCCCTAAAACCTGACCCCCACCTCCCACCACCCACCCTGTGGCCCCAGATCCCCAGGTGGCAGAAGCAGAGTCCTTGCCTGGTGCATCCTCCTGGCCACCTCCAGGGCCTTCTGCTTGGCTGTTTCCATGGCATATGCATAAGGGGTGGGGAAGGAGGCTTTACTGAGATTCTCTTTAAACTTGGAAGGAACCACCGTGAACCTGAGCCCCTGCAATGGGGGAAGAGGGGCCGTGAGGGGGTGAGGGTCCCAGGAGTCCCCAACAGAACGGGTTGGGTTACAGCCAGTGTGGCCTCTCAGCTCCTGTGGCCGACACTGACCTTTCCCCAATAGCCACTTCTGGGCGAGCCGGATCTCGGGGCCTAGAGGGAAGCGTGGTGTCCACCCCGTCACTCAAACGCCTGGGGAGAGTATTGACAAAGGTGCTGGGGACTCGGATCGAACCCCTGGGGGTGGAAGAGCTCCCAGGACATTCCCAAGGCCAGTGTTCCACCCCCACCCTGGGGTCCCAGCACCTGAAAACATACTGCCCACAAGAAATGCAAAGGACAGAATAGCTGACCAGGCAGGACAGTCCCTGGGGGAGGGTGGTCTCGGACGCTGACACCCAGGGTCCGCACTGTGCACCCTGACCACAGAGGGTCAGCGGCCCCTCTCCTTGGCAGCCCTACAGAGCACCTACGTGGCTCTGGCCCTCCCCTCGGCCCCCCCCCTCGGGCACCCCAGGACAGAGGCAGCTGTGCACCCTGACCTGGCCTGCCCTGCCGCCTCAGCCCGGCCACACAGGTCGCCAGACCACGAAGCCTGGCCCGAAGACCCTGACCACAGATCGCATAGGTCTCGAGTCCCCCCGGCCCACAGACCTGGACCCCGGTCACTAGGAGCTGCCCGCATCCCGCAGCCCCAAGCCCCACCGCCCGGGGTCTCCAAATCTCGGCCTGAAGACTCTGGACTTCACACCTGGTCTGCAGGCGCCCCCTGCCCGCGGAGCCCGCAATCACCGGGCCCGGGTCGCCTGGCGCCCCCTGCTGTCCGCAGGCCAGGGCCCCGAGGCCCCAGGGTCGCCCGGCTCCCCGATCAGTAACTTCCCGCTCGCTCCCTGAAACCCCACCCCGGTCCGTCCCAGACACTCACCGCGTGGCTTAGGATCTCCTGGCGCCGCGGGGAGGCGCTGGCCAACACCACGCGCTTGTCCAGGAACTTCCGCATCACCGGGTACAGGACCATGGCCGCGAGGCAGGGCCGCTGCGCGCAGGGAGCAGCCACCAGGTCCTCGGGCCCGGAGAGAGCGCACAGCCGCCGCAGCCCCGCCCGCAGTGACGCTCCGCCGGACTGAGCTCCGCTTCCGGGCCGCAGCGGCCGCGCCTCCGAGCCGGCTCCGCCCCTAACGGACGTTTGGAAGGCCCCGCCCACACTGCCCGGATGCCACGCCCCCGATCCCAGCCCTGGGTCCTCCCCGGCCAAGGGCCGATCAAGGCCCCGCCCCTCGGAAGCTCCGCCCAAGGCCGGCCGCAGGCGGAGCCCCGCCCCCGACGCTCGCCCCGCCCCCTCCGGGCGGAGGTTCTCGCCGTGCGGGGTCCTCTGTCATCCTTCAATGGGGGCGCGGAGATCGCACTCGGCGCAGGCGCAGCGGGGGCGCGGAGATGGGGATCCGCGTGCGCGCCGTGGGGCGCGCGCAGACGGGAGGGAGCCTATCTCCAGGCCGCCAAAGGGTGGCTGACGGACCGATGCACGGACACAACGTCTCCGGCCACGGCGGGTTTCTGGAAGTCCGCACCGTGACGTCAGCGTCGGGGGAGGGTCCGGGCGGGTGGTGAGCGGGGCCGGAGCAGCCTGGCTTCCGACCACTGGGTGGCAGCACCTGCCCTCCGGGCTGTGATCGCGGAGCGGGTGTGGGGAGTCGCCCCCGGCACTGCCGGTTGGGAGCCACGTGGGGGGAAGACAGACAGACAGACGGGTGTGTGAGTGAAGGGGAGAGGGCTATAGAGGCATTCACGCTGTGTACATAGGTGATAAATGCATGGATAAAAAGTGATGGGGACACGGAGAGGAGGATGGACCGCGGTAGGTATTCATGATGCATAGGTAGACTAGTAATACACAGAGGACACAGGTGCAGGATGCAAACACAGACAGACCGTGTTGTTCTAAGGCAGGTTCTCCACCTCCAGGACGCCACACGGACCCCCTCCTGGGGGACCCCTCGGAGGGGTGGCCGTCCACCCGCCCGGTGCTCAAAATCGGGCTCCGATTCCCCTTGGGCCGCACTGGGCTCAGCCCTCGTGCTGGGGCAGTCAAGTCCCGATTGGCTGAGGTTCGTGTCTCCTCAAATGTCAGACATAATCCTAATCAATTAGTATCAAATATGTCATTGTTGCGGAAAATCACTCACTCTCACAGAGACGACGAAGCACAAACTTTATTCCCCCCGGGGGGCTCAGAGGGGAATCCCTAATTCTGAGCCCCAAAAGGCTGGACTGGAGGTTTTTTTTTATATCCTAGTTACACAGGCAGAAAAGGAGGGGGGGCTGAGTCACCTGCTAAAGCAAGCATACACAAGCAGCAGCAAAGGTCAGTGGCCTTGAGGTAACTGTTACCTTGGTGAGGGCTCCTAGTCAGCTCCTGGTCATACCAAAACAAAGGCACTGTGACATTTGGAAGTGTTCCAGAGAGCACTGCTTATCAAGGAAGCTACAGGGCACAGAAACTTTTAGATGGGGTTTTCTTTTCCTGCCACGTTATGAACGCTCACTACCTTCAATCATTAATATTTAATTAGCATTCACGACTCCACAATCAGTTCATATTACTCATTAATGATATTTCTTTTTTGTTTTAGATTTTTGTTTCTTTATTTTTAGAGACAGGGGAAGGGAGGGAAGAGAGGGAGAGAAACATCAATGTGTGGATGCCTCTCAGCGCCCCCTACTGGGGACCTGGCCCACAACCCAGGCATGTGCCCGGACTGGGCATCCAACCTGAGACCCTTTGGTTTGTAGGCTTGTGTTCAATCCACCGAGCCACACCAGCCAGGGCAGTATGTCATAATAACTCTCACTGTGTCAGTCATGCGAGGGTACGTACAGCCCCATTACAGACTGTGTGAATCATCTCTGGGTGTCGCCCAGGACTCTCTGCAAAGGTCCGGATTGAGCTGTAAGTCCCTGTTCCTCAAGCTGCCAGAGGGAGGGCGCCCAGGGGCCCCTCTTTGTCAACTGACCTGTGCACAGGGCACCCGTCTCCTTGCTCCATGGGCACTGATGGCCTCTGCTCGTTTTCCTCGGGACCAGGACAGTGCAGGAGACATCTCCAAGGCAAACTCGACAACCGTTTTGGAAGGACCCACCGCTCTGAGGATCCAGCCCCTTGTCACTTCTGCGAAAACTGGGAAGCCAATCAGCGGGGCCCCTTCCCTCCAAGTCGCTAACATAGGGGCCCCCAAAGTTGCCTATTTCTACCCAGGAGATAATCATCTCATCACAAAAATAGGTGTTTTATCGGGGCACAGTTTAGATGTACGGGCCAGATTGTCGATGTGAACTAGTGAGTCACATACTGTTGAACTCACATTCTTCCCGTCACGCCCACACCCTGTATTCCTGTGGCCCGTTGGTCCCACCTGGCAACCTGTGTCTGTCTGCACACTGTGTCCGAGGACCCCCAGCTTCCCAGAGTGCATTGGGGGTCCAGTTTGAGGCCATGCCAATGTACTATTAGCCTGACCCGGATCCCTGGGATCTCGGGATTGCTGAGCAGGACCGCCCCCCACTGGGGTGGTTCAGGGGGACCGTCAGGTCAGTCTTAGTAACTCAGTCAAGTAACTCTTGATTCTAAGAGCATTTTCCAACAGCCACGGAAGCACAGGAAGTGGTCTCAGTGGACCAGGGACCCTTCCCCAGTTCCCACAAGTGTTACCCTGCCTGTCCCTCTGCAGCCGGGGTCTCCTCGTGGGTGGGTGGGTCCTCAGCTAAGGGCTCCCTGGACAGTGGAGGACCAAGGTGTCCATCCAGGACTGTGCATGAGTGATTATCTGTGTGATCATGGACACTGTAGAAATCATGTGTGTGTGTGCATCTTGTCAATCAACTTCTAGATTGTCTATGAAATCCATTCTCACTGGGAAAATCACGACTACAAGCTGTGTGTCCTACAGACTGCTGATTGGAGCTGCAAGGGAGATGGAAACAGATCCATCTGAATGATACCACCGGTCACCCTGCCCACTGCCTCCCGCTGACCAGTGTTGCACCGCGCTTCCTTACTCTTTAGGGAAACGGACACCTTACCAGGACACAGAGTCCCAGCTGCAGAGTGTGGGGACGTTGTGGTGAACAATCACCTTCACCCAGGAAACCTTCACCTGCCTAAGCCATGAGCTCCCAAAAGAGGCTGAGTAACCAGTGGGGAGGGAGGGCAGGACGATCCCCCACAGGGGACATAGGACAGGACAGCTAGGTTGTCACAGGTACTGAAGTCTGGCTGGGGAGAGGAGAGAGGTGGGTGGGAATGTACTCACGGCTGGTGGAGAGAGGTGTGGTGTAGACAAGGCCCCTGTGAAGGGGACATCCGAGCCACAAGGTCAGCTGGCCAGGCCCCCACAGAGGATGTGTGGCCCCGGCATCCTGAAGGGAAGGACCCCAGCTGGCACTGCCCTTGTCCCGTGCCTGCCCCACCAAAAAGCTCCAGGTGGCGCTGCTGGCCCCATTCCTTAGACTGGGGAGTGACTCCAGCCCCTTGCAGAAACTTTCTATCTATGGACCACAGTGGGGGACTGTGGGCCAGTGTCCTCCCTGGGGAGTGACCCTGGACTGGCATACAGGTGGCCGTCAGGCTCTGGTGGCCAGGACGGCATCCGAGGTGCTCCCAGTGCGCACGGCCCGCACGTCGGTGAAGCCGTGTGCCTGCAGCAGGCTGCGGTACTCGCTCAGGCTGCGCTCCCTGGCCTGGAACAGCACCGTCATGTTCAGCGACATCATCAAGGCGGGCAGGGGCCTGCACTTGTCCTCGTCCAGCAGCTGTTCCGCCACCAGGAGGCCGCCACCTGTGTGCACGAGAGCAGCCACTGGGATCCTGCCTGGGTCCCAGAAGAGGGGGCTGAGGGACCTCCAGCCCTCAGGGGTGCAGGCTGCAGACAGATCCCACCGGCTGGGGAATCAGACAGGGAGTTGGAGGGAAGACAGAGAGAAAGACAGACAAAGACACACAGAGAGAGAAAGAAAGAGGCAGAACACAGGGACAGAGGAGATGTGGATGGACGGCAACACAAAGAGAGACGCAGAGGGAAAGACACAGGCAGACACACGTGGAAAACACAGAGAGAGGGGGAGACAGAGACAAGACACGGAGACCCAGGGAGACCCGGGGAGACACGAAGGGACAGACAGAGGGAGTGAGCAGGGAGAAGGAAGGGAGCAGGGACAGGAAACGGGGGACGGTAGGAAAGGAAATGAGAGTGCCTGGTCCCTCTGGGGGTCCCCGCCAGAACCCCTGAAGGTATGCCCTCCATAGGACACAGGTGGAAACTTTTCTTATAGGAGGTGCCCCCGTGAGCCACCGGGGAGGAGGTCAGGGGACCCTGGGCCCCAGCTGCTTGGAGTAGCAGCAGCAGCAGCCTGGCCAGGGGCATGGGGAGGGCATGAAGGCGGAGTGTGGTGTGACAGGGAGACAGGATTAGCTGAGGAGGGAGGGACTCACTGGGCAGGGCAGCCCTGGGAGGGGTCCCCTGGGGCAGGAGACCCCAGGCTCCCTCAGGACCCTGCAGGGGGGGGACAGTGACACTCAGGGGAGCCAGGCTCAGGGGCAGCTGTCCCAACGTGCAGGCACTTGAGTCCACATCCTGGAGTCAAGAGCGAGCTCTGAAGTCTATAAACTGAGCACCACAGGGAGTGTGGCAGCCCCTTATGTGCATAAAAGTTACTTTTTCTAAAAAATGGACGGGTCTTCATGTGTGTCTGAAAAGGAGGTCGAAGAGGCCGTCTCACCTGGCTTGCAGCTGCGGGAGATGCGGCTCAGCAGCTGGTGCACCTTGTCGTCGGGCCAGTTGTGCAGAGTTTTGGACAGAATGTACAGGTCAGCCTCCGGGAGGGTGTCTTGGAAAAAGTCCCCTGGTGGACACATAGAGGGCAATCATCTCACAGGGACTCAAGAACCAGTTCTCCCGGAGACAGAAATGGGGAGGCACCACCTCTGAACTGAACGGAATAAGAGTCTGCTTGCAGTGGGGTGATAGGGCCCCCCTCAACCCGATCCAAGTCGTAACTCTGGAACCCGGGAGTGGCACCTTATGGAAACAGGGTGTTTGCAGGTGGGATGTGTGGAGGTGCTGAGAGGAGGCCGTCCTGGGTCAGTGTGGCCTCACATCCAGTGGTAGTGTCCTTGGAAGGGACAGAAGAGGAGACGCAGAAAGGAGGAAAAGCCACGTGGAGGTGGAGGCAGAGACAGGAGGGCGTGAGTACCAGCCCAGGGACGCCTCTTGCTCCAGGAGCTGGAAGAGGTGCAGAGCACCCTCCCTGCAGCCCGTGGAGGGACCGGGGCTGCAGGACACCTGGAATCAGGTGGCCGATCTCCAGGATGGAGGCAGGAGGAATTCCTGTGCTTTTAAGGTGCCCAGGTTGTGTAATTGATATTTAGCCATAGAAAGACAATAATACACAGGGAAAGTTTTGAAACAATTACATGTTGCCGCCCAATGAGGAAATGTTACATTGTTATTATGCAATGGGGGCATGTGGTGTCTCCCGAAGCCTAGACTAGACTTTTTTCTTGTTATTCCTGAAAGGGACAGTGTAACAGCCTCACCCAGCCCTGGCACTGTATCAGGGGTTACAGGGAATCCAGCAGCACTGGAAAGTCAAGGAGGGAGTGGGTTGGGGACAAGCAGACACTGGCTCATCTTATATAAAGGACCCGAGTGCTTGAGGAGTTGCTACTGGCTGGGGGTCCTGCAACCTTCCCAGGTGGACGAGGGGCCCCTGTGCAGACAGAGGTGAGCACGGCACACCAGACTCCCACCTGCCCACACACACACACACCTGCAGAGGCACAGACACCACACTCACACACACACAGGGACAGGCTCCGTGTCACAGGTCAGAGAGTCCTGACCAGATGCAAAGGCACAGGAGCTCTTACCTGGCACGAAGCTGACCTGCCCTGCCTCGGGTCCATGGGCTTAAAGAACACGGCATCCTCGATGACCTCTGGCCAGGTCAAATATGGTCACCTTCAGACCCGGGTACTGCCGGGCCAGCTCGTAGGCAAGGGCGCCTGTGGACCCTGCAGGTGAAATCACACACTGTACCCCTGCATGCCCTTCCAGGCACTTAGGGATAGGCTGGGTGAGTTCCAAAGTGCAACTGAGGCCAACCAGCATGTTCCGGAACATCATTGAAGCCACTGCTGCGAATAAAGCCAAGGCATGATGCAGATGGCTGGTGTTCTCCTGGGGGCACTGGGGCCTCCCAAGGTCAAGACCCTGCAGGTGAGCAGGTGAGTGGGGTGTGGACACAGAGTCACAAGAGAATCCGTCAGGGCAAAGTTGTGGAGGTCTGGTACCTCACGAATACTTTCTTGTTTGTGAAAGCAGATGTGATGGCTGGTGCTTCAGCAGCCACTCTGGCCACTAGGAGGCATGGGTGTGCAGGGAGAATAGGGAGATGCAAGCTGGCAGCTCAGGAGGTCCTTGGGGTGTTTTTGAGAGATAACCCCAGTTTTGCAGTCCTTTGAGAATGTAACTAACATGAATACAACACAGGAAAAGCACGCATGCAGAGCTGGTGACACAGAGGTCCCCGTGGGGTTACAACCTCCCAGGTCGCAGGCAGAGGTGAATCCAGACAGGTTCAAAGGCTGTGGCCACCTGGGAGCAGCCACCTTGGTGTGGCCGTGCATGGCCCGCATGAACTGCAGCTTCTTTTCTCCGATTCTTGTAGAAGCACTCCTGAGGCAGAGCAGGGTGTGAGCAGAGAGGCACAGGCTGGGCCTCCTGCACCCGGGCGGCACCCCAGCTGACGTGTCCCTGGGACTGGGCCTCTCTGTTCCTCTCTCTGTGTCTATCTGTCTGCCTTGGACTCTGTGTCCCTCTCTGCCTCCCTCTGTGGTCTGTCCTCTCCCTTCTCCACCCCCTCCCCACGCACCCTCCCAAAGGGGCTCCATCAGGACCTGTGGCATCCAGAAGACAAATGCTCGGTAGCTTCTGAGGTTCGTGAAGCCCCAGGACAGACACGGATCCCCTCTCCTCAGATCCTTTCCCCGACCCACCATGGAAGGAACATCTCTGGCCGGTTCACCTGATAGTGGTCCTCCTCCTGCTGTGCCCAGAGCCCTCTGGGCCTGGACGGTGCCCTCCCGGACAGCAAAGTCCAGTAGGAGAAGAAGGGCCAGCTGACTTCCTCGTGGTATCATGATAAGCTTTGCAGGGAGTACTCGCCATCTGACAGCAGGTACAGGGTGGCCAGGGGTGTTTGCTGTAACCTGAAGTGACAGGTGAGGTCCTCCCAGTGAGGCTGGAGCTGGTCCCACCACGAGACCACAGCTGAGGTCCACGGGGAAGGAGCACGAACACCATCCCTGAGAGTGCTACTCACCACATGCTGACAGGCAGCTCCCCAGTCCACCTTGAAGGAGGCTGGGGGGCTGAAGGAGGGGTGAGTTTCCCCCTCAGGGGTTTCCTCCAGGGGCGGGGGATGGTCAGTGCGCCCGGATGCACTCCTTCCATCCATCTGCTGTCTGTCCATCCATCCGTCCATCCCTCCATCCACTCCTCCACCTCCACCTTCAAGAGTCCATCCATCATTCACTGGCCTATGTGTCCATTCTTCCATGGACCCATCAGTCTCACTAGCTGCCTATCCATGGTCACAGCCACCCATCCATCCACCTGTACATCCGTCCATAATGGACCCAGCCATCCCCGTCCACCTTTCCAGCCAACCATGGCTCTACCCATCCAGGCATCCGTCCACCATCCATCCATCCATCCGTCCAACCTCATCCAAACATCGATCTATCCAACGACCCACACATCCATGGATCCATCCATCAACCCACCCATCCCTCCATCCACCCACCCATCCACCCGTCTGTCCATCCATCCGTCCATCTCATCTCTGGTCTGCTCTATGTCCGAATGTCCACCCAGTCCTCCGGACTCTCCATCTGCCCAGCCCCACCCACCCACTATCACCTCCACCTTCAACAACACCGTCTTCTTCCTTCTGTCCTTCCTTCCACCTCCCCACCGATCCATCTCTCTGCTTCCTCCCCACCCACCCTTCTGCCCACTGTATCCGAGTATCCATCCATCTATGTGTCCCTCATATCTCCAACCGCCGCCTCATCTGTCTCCTGTAGGTCAACCCTGTCTGTGTCGAGCACACGGAAATGTCCTGCTTCTTCCGTGTCTCTGGAGGTCCCTGAGTGACACAGCCCTCCGAGGCCAGAGACATGAGGAGTCACTATCCTCACACACTCACAGACACGACCCACAGAAACACACACACATGACGTTTCCCTTTCTTCCGGTCCGTCCTCTGTCCCACCCTCTGGGGAACAGCCACACTTCTGAGGCAGAGGGACAGCCCGTGAGGTCATCCCTGCTGGGCTCAGAGGCCATGTCCACTCAGGGACCTGCTTCCGCCTGCTTGAGGTTCTCCAGGAAACACCTCCGAGGCCCCTCACCTCCCTCTGTCTTGTCCAGCAGGCCCAGGCCTGCACAGACGTCCAGCAGCTGTCCAGTTTCCGCCCTCTGAGGCACCGATTTTCCTGGCAACGTCCGCCGTGCTCAGGGGGCCCTCGTCCCCAGCAAATCGAACAGCCTTCATCTTGCAAGCCGTGAACAGGGCCTGGGCGCGAACAGCAGCTCAGTGAGACCTGGCCGGTGGCTCGTCAAGGGTTCGTCGGCCCCACGAAAGTGCCAAGCGGGGGTCCAAACGGGCCGGACCACGCCAGTCATCGGGGGACTGTCTCCCCACAGGAGGGAGGGAGGGTGAGGCGCTGGCTGGTCCCCGCCCTGCACAAGGTGTCGGCACGTCGGTGCGCATCCAGCAGAGACTCCGGGGGAGAAGCCCCACGTGCAGCTGCTGTGGGCTGGGCCGTGACCACCACGCCGCACTGAACGAAGGCCTGAGTGCGGGAGCCCCAGGGGAACTCTGCTTGGACACAGAGGTCCGGTCCCGGGTGGACGGCTCCCCTGTGCTGCTCAGGATGCATGCCCTCCTGGGACCTTGAGAACTGTCACTCCAGCTCTCTCTCTGTGTCACGAAACACCCTCTGTGACCGCTGTCGCATTTGCATAAACGCAACACACTGAGCTGTACGGGCAACGGGCGAACAAACGGGGGGACCAGGCAGGTCAGCTCCACTGCAAGACTCCCTGCGGCGTTCCTGCTTGGTCCGGAGGCCTGGCCAGGGGGCGGCCTTGCTGATGTGAGGGGAGTAATGGGTGAGTGGGCCCCTACACGAATAGGAAGAGAAACACATGACAGACGAACAGAGGGATGGACACTGGCATAGATGGACACACAGGTAAAGACATGACAGATGCATTGATGGATGGATAGATGGATGGATCGAGGGGGTGGATGGATGGAGGGATGGATGGAACGGGGGATGAATGATGGATGGATGTGAATGGATGGATGGATGGATGGATGGAGGGGTGGATGGATGGAGGGATGGATGGAAGGATGGAAAGTTGCATGGACACATGGATGAATGGATGGAAAGATGGATAGATGCATGGATGGATGGATGGATGGATGGATAGATGCATGGATGGGTGGATGGATGGATGCGGGGGTGAATGATGGATGGATGTGAATGGATGAGTGGATGGGTGGATGGATGGATGGATGGATGCATGGATGGATGGATGGATGGATGGATAGATGCATGGATGGGTGGATGGATGGATGCGGGGGTGAATGATGGATGGATGTGAATGGATGAGTGGATGGGTGGATGGATGGATGGATGGGTGGATGGATGGATAGATCCATGGATGGATGGATGGATGGAGGGGTGGATGGATGGATGGATGGATGGATGGATAGATGAATGGATGGATGGATGGATAGAAGAATGGATGGATGGAGGGATGGACGGACAGATGAATGGATAGATGGATAGATGGCTGGTTGGACAGATGGATGGATGCATGAATGATGGATGGATGTGAATGGATGAATGGATGGGTGGATGGATGGATGGAGGGGTGGATGGATGGATGGATGGGCAGTATGAGAGAAGGAGGAAGGGTGGCAGGGAAGGCCAGGTAGCAGGACGTGGGTGGATGGATGGAGAGGTAGGGCAGACAGATGGGCAGAAGGGACAGTGGATGGAGGACCCCTGGCTGAGGAACAGAAGAGGGAGAGCGCCCCCTGCTGGAAGCACGGCACAGCTGGAAGTCGTGACAGGGACACGAGCCTCAGGGCACGGACGGAATTGCTCTTTCTAGGAAAACGCGAGGGTGTGCGGTCCAACCCAGCACCCCTTTCCTTCCTGTGACCGCACAGCCACTAGCGCCACGAGGTCGCAGGAGCGGAAAGGGGGCGGGGCGAGGGAGGGGGCGGGCGGGGAGTCCCGCAGCCTGAGCCCGCCCACGCAGCACCCTGGCCGCCCAGGAGCCTTGCAGGAAATGTGGGAGCCCCACCCCACTGCGCTGGTCCCGGAAGGAAGGCAGGCCCCACGTGCGTCTGCAGCCACGGAGGCGGAGGGCGGCGGACCACCAGCAGGCACGCTGTGAGGCTGCCCCGGGCTCCGAGGAGGTCTGCCCACGCCCTTGCACTGCTGCCTGGGCATCGGACGCCTTTAGTGCAGGGCCGGAGAGGCGCAGGGCGTCCTGGGTCAGGGTGGGCGCGTGGCAGTGCCCTTAGAGGAGACACAGGCCCGAGGAGGAGAGGCCCCGTGAGGCGCAGAGGAGAGAGGTGCGGCCAGCAGCCCCTGGAGCTGGGAGAGGCGGGAAGGAGCCTGCCGGAGCCCGAGGAGGCCGCGCGCGGCCGCAGGACACCACTTGGGCTCCAGAGGTCTGGTCTCCAGGACGGAGACAGGACGGAGACAGGACGGATTCCCGCCGCTGGTTTTCGCCCCAACCGTGCCCCTCAGTCCCGGCCGCCCCGGGCCCCCGCGCGGGTCACCTTGGACACTTTGTAGCCGTCTATGAGTTCCAGGACCGCGGTGGGCGGCACGCTCTCCACCGAGGGTTTACGGTCTGCGTCCTTCCGCGTGCTCCCTGCCTGGGGCCCGGGACGGCGGCGGTCCCCCCGAGCCCCTCCCTGGCCGGGCCCCGCGCCCTCCGAGTCGCCGAGACCGTCGAAGGTGTCCTCGGCGGGGATGGAATCTTGCTTCTCCCGGGGCCGGTCCTCAGGGCGCGGCGGGTGGTACAGCTCCGCCAGCTTCTTGCAGAAGCGGTTCGGAGGGAAGCCCACGACGTTGGAAGTCCCGTGGATGGCCTCCACCAGCATGCCACCCAGGGCCTGGATCCCGTAGCCCCCGGCTTTGTCCCTGAGTGGGGTGGGCGGGGCCAGAGGGGAGGGGGCGGAGGGAAGGGGAGAGGTCAGAATGCGCATCCAAGGGGGGTGGGGTCCCAGCACCCCGACAACACCCACCCCGAACCCAGCGCGCCCGCCCCAACGCCCCTGCCACTGGGAAGGGGGCTCCTGCTGGAAGTCGGGGCCCAGCCCAGGGTCCTCCGGCACCCACGCCCTGTCCGCCCGCACGGACTCGGTGGAGCTGGTGTCCCCACGGTGTACGCCGCCGCCCCACCCACCCTGGGGTATAGCCACGTCTGGGGGTGCAGGAAAGACCCCGGTGTGGCTGTGCTCTGCTGCTGCTGGGCTCCTGACCCTCGCAGGACACTCGGGTCCTGCTTAGGGGGTCCCAAGCCCAGGTCTCCCAGGTGCCCGGGTCAGCCCCTTTCTGGGGGCACAGGGGTGCTGGGTCCCCTTGCTCCACCCTGACAGAGAACCCGGGACTGGGGTGCCCTGGCCCTCCCACTGCTGTCCGCAGACTTGCGTCATGACAGGGCTGGACCCCTGTGTTTGGGGCCCGAGGACCGCTCCCGGCCTGAGCCGCAGGCCGCGGTTGTCCCGGGACGATGGCCCTCTGGCCCGTGTCCCCAGCGGAAGGAAGCAGGTCTGTCTGGTGTGTCTGTGCAGCACCTGAGCCACAGGGTGGACGTGCCGACGGCGGCCCTGTCACCGCCCCCCCCCCCCAACCCCCCCCCCGCCTCGGCGCCCCGAGGGCGGGCGGGCCGGGGCGACACTCACAAGGGCTCCCCGCTGTGGATGTACTCCCACAGCAGCTCCTCCGACAGCTGCGAGAACCGCACCCGCGTCTCCTCGTAGAACTCCGAGACGTCCAGGTCCAGCCCGCCGCCTGCACGGACAGAGTCGGCCCGGGGACACGTCACCTCCACGTCCCTGACGGGGGCCCCGCTGCGGCCACCCACACGGCACTCCAGGGGTGCTCGTGGCAGCCCCAGAATCCCAACAACACCCCGATTCCCAGGGCAGAAGGTAGGGATGCTGTGGGAGGGCACTTGAGCTGCCCCTGGGACCCGGTCCCACCAGAGCCCCTGGGACCCTCTGTGACCTTGGACGAAGGCGGAGCTGCCCTGATACCTTGGCTGGAGCAGTGGACGATGGCCACGCCCGTGAACACGCGTGCTCTTTCCCACTCAGCCTGCAACAGAAGCCGCGCCCGTGGGCGAGGGGAGACGAGCGTGACCCAGGCCCCCAGTAGCGGGGTGACCCTGCACCCGGGGACTGGCCCTCACTTCCGTGCGCTTGCTGCCCTGCTCCCGCACTGTCCCGGCCCGCAGGTTCCAGCTCAGACCGCTGGGCCGTGGGAAAGCCGAAACAGGGAGGAGGTCCGAGGGAGGTCCCCTGCCCAGCGGCATGCCTAGGGATCGGAAGTGAAGGTCACGGTAATGGGGATTTTCTGCTCCAGTGGTGTGTGCGTGGAAGTAATGCAGCTTAAGTGCCAGGAGGCTGGGTCTGTCCCTCTGCTCTGACCCAGGAGGCTGACCGGCGAGGTCAGGCAGTCACCCACGAGGACTGAGGCCCCTCCCCACGGGCCGGGTACACCCTTGCTGACGTGCGCTGGTGCCCCGGGAGGCCGGCCGCCGGCCCCCACCTGGACAGCATGCTGTAGGCGTCTGTCTTGTCCACGGGCTTCTCCAGGATCATCCCCTCCAGTGCCTGCAGGGGAGACAGAGGGCCATGTCCACCCCCCGAGCCAGGCCTGCGAGGGCTGCCCTGTCGGGAACTGACCAACAGCTGACCCTTGACACAGTCGGGTCGGGTGAGACGCGTCTGCACAGCAGAGGCGACTGTGGCCGGGTCTCCTGTCTGTCTCCTCCTGCGTGCCTGTCCCTGCCAGCAACAGGCGGTGGGGTTTTAGAAGCCTGTGTGTTCCAACAAAACATCTGCACGATGCCCCTGATTCTGTGCAAAATGGCTTGCTGACCACAGAATAGAGAACCCTAGCAACCCTAATGCTGCCTGCTTCCCCCACCTGGGAAGTTGAGGACAGAATTCAACTATGGGCAGACCAGCTGCCAGAACGCTGAAGGAAGCTGTTGCTAGGAACGTTTCTTAAGGAGTCACCACTCAAAAGCTTAAGATTTATTACAGCCACTACCCCTCCCATACCCTGGACAGGAGGGCAAAGAAGCAAGGAGTTTTAGGTGGAAATAA
Source organism: Phyllostomus discolor (assembly GCF_004126475.2). NCBI lineage: Eukaryota > Metazoa > Chordata > Mammalia > Chiroptera > Phyllostomidae > Phyllostomus > Phyllostomus discolor. The sequence goes on from NC_050199.1 coordinate 538,206, forward strand.
TAATCTCAATACATGGAAACAAATACAAAACAGGCCCACCCCCCGCAAGATGTATATATCAAAAGAGCTAGGCAAAAAACCAGTTACCTAACTGAGACAAATCTAACCTCAACGGACAATAGCTAATTTCTATATAACCTGTACATCACCCCTTGTACCCTTTTAATTTAGACCAATCTCAGAATCTTAATAGACACCTGGTGCCTAACTGGCACCTGAAAGTTTGTGCCCGTATAGCTTCGTTGGCTATCTGATTGATGACCCTCTTGGTCAAATAACCTTTGTTTAATATGGTTGATCTGTGGGACCTCCTGTACGTTTTGGTTATTTCTTTGTTTAACACGATGGATCTGTAAAACCTTCTGTGTTTTTAGAAACTATTTCTGTGGCAACCGTTTCTGTTTTAATAATCACACTATGCATTGCATGTTGTATCACCTCCCCTATAAAAATAAAGATTGATTGTTCTCGGGGAGTCAGTGGGCCCAAAAGCCTGGCTGTGCTCCGGCACCCCACCGGGTGTCTGGCTTCATTCGCTTCGCCTGAGCCGTGCATCCTTCGGGGACCCTGAGACCCCTCCCAGGGTGGACCCTGGCACCGCCCGGTCCGAGTATGACACTCCTTCTTCAAATTCGAGGTGAGAGGCACCTGGGACATGCACACCCGCTGCAGGCCCAGGGTGGGACTCACCACGATAGTGTCCGCTCCGATGACGATGTCGGGGGCCCGCAGGTCTTTCTGCAAGAATCCGAACTCGGCTTCAGAAACGACACATTTCTGTGGTTTGGTGCATGCAGACGGCCTCACTGCCGGTGCCTGGGCTAACTTGGGAGAGCAAGGCCTGTGTGGCCCCTCGTGCTGAGCAGGGGCAGACATGTGACCCCCATACACTCCCCCACAATGTGTACCCCACAGGGTCCTTGGGGTGCACTTGCATACTAACCTCCCCCTGTCGAATATCAGTCTCTCAGTTCTCACTCATTTATGCCACAACTCACAGGATTACCTTCATGCAGGTAGCATCCCAACTGCCATAGGATATTACTATAACATGTAGTGATAAGCTGCATTAATGCTACACAGTGGAAGGCACCATTGTGTTCATTATAGGAAGGTATTGTACGGTAACGTGGGTGGGACATGCATTACAATGAATGATACTGATGTAAGAATTACAATGCTCTATAACATAGCAACAAAGTAATTCGCAATCTATATTACAGAAATGATACTATTAGCTACCATAGCAAGTAACCATTATTAGGTAACAATGTAACAGGTAAGCTACATTGATTCTTTACTGCAAATGACACCTTCACACTAATTACCATAGTCTGTGATATAGTAACAATGCAAAAGACCTGCTATGTCAATTCTTTGTGACGAGCTGTGCTACACAAATGCTACATGAGAGGAAGAGTATGTTACACTGCAACCCTCAGCCATAAATAAGCTGCATGACTGCACACTGTGACAGCTTTTATGCAACATGTCTCCCTAAAACCTGACCCCCACCTCCCACCACCTCCCCTGTGTCTCCAGATCCCCAGGTGGCAGAAGCAGAGTCCTTGCCTGGTGCATCCTCCTGGCCACCTCCAGGGCCTTCTGCTTGGCTGTCTCCATGGCATATGCATAAGGGGTGGGGAAGGAGGCTTTACTGAGATTCTCTTTAAACTTGGAAGGAACCACCGTGAACCTGAGCCCCTGCAATGGGAGAAGAGGGGCCGTGAGGGGGTGAGGGTCGCAGGAGTCCCCAACAGATCGGGTTGGGTTACAGCCAGTGTGGCCTCTCAGCTCCTGTGGCCGACACTGACCTTTCCCCAATAGCCACTTCCCACAGACCCGGATCTCAGGGCCTAGAGGGAAGGGAGGTGTGCACGCCGGTCACTCAAACGCCTGGGGACAGTATTGACAAAGGTGCTGGGTACACGGATCCAACCCCTGGGGGTGGAACAGCTCCCAGGACATTCCCAAGGCCACTGTTCCACCCCCACTCCCAAGGCCCAGCGACTGGAAATATACTGCAGGCAAAAATGCAAAGGACAGAAATGCTGACCAGGCAGGACAGTCCCTGGGGGAGGGTGGTCATGGACGCTGACACCCAGGGTCCGCACTGTGCACCCTGACCACAGAGGGTCAGCGGCCCCTCTCCTTGGCAGCCCTACAGAGCACCTACGTGGCTCTGGCGCTCCCCTCGGCCCCCCCCCCTCGGGCAGCCCCAGGACAGAGGCAGCTGTGCACCCTGACCTGGCCTGCCCTGCCGCCTCAGCCCGGCCACACAGGTCGCCAGACCACGAAGCCTGGCCTGAAGACCCTGACCGCAGATCGCATAGGTGCCGGGTCCCCCCGGCCCACAGACCTGGACCCCGGTCACTAGGAGCTGCCCGCATCCCGCAGCCCCAAGCCCCACCGCCCGGGGTCTCCAAATCTCGGCCTGAAGACTCTGGACTTCACACCTGGTCTGCAGGCGCCCCCTGCCCGCGGAGCCCGCAATCACCGGGCCCGGGTCGCCTGGCGCCCCCTGCTGTCCGCAGGCCAGGGCCCCGAGGCCCCAGGCTCGCCCGGCTCCCCGATCAGTAACTTCCCGCTCGCTCCCTGAAACCCCACCCCGGTCCGTCCCAGACACTCACCGCGTGGCTTAGGATCTCCTGGCGCCGCGGGGAGGCGCTGGCCAACACCACGCGCTTGTCCAGCAACTTCCGCATCACCGGGTACAGGACCATGGCCGCGAGGCAGGGCCGCTGCGCGCAGGGAGCAGCCACCAGGTCCTCGGGCCCGGAGAGAGCGCACAGCCGCCGCAGCCCCGCCCGCAGTGACGCTCCGCCGGACTGAGCTCCGCTTCCCGGCCGGAGCGGCCGCGCCTCCGAGCCGGCTCCGCCCCTAACAGACGTTTGGAAGGCCCCGCCCACACTGCCCGGATGCCACGCCCCCGATCCCAGCCCTGGGTCCTCCCCGGCCAAGGGCCGATCAAGGCCCCGCCCCTCGGAAGCTCCGCCCAAGGCCGGCCGCAAGCGGAGCCCCGCCCCCGACGCTCGCCCCGCCCCCTCCGGGCGGAGGTTCTCGCCGTGCGGGGTCCTCTGTCATCCTTCAATGGGGGCGCCGAGATCGCACTCGGCGCAGGCGCAGCGGGGGCGCGGAGATGGGGATCCGCGTGCGCGCCGTGGGGCGCGCGCAGACCGGAGGGAGCCTATCTCCAGGCCGCCAAAGGGTGGCTGACGGACCGGTGCACGGGCACAACGTCTCCGGCCACGGCGGGTTTCTGGAAGTCCGCACCGTGACGTCAGCGTCGGGGGAGGGTCCGGGCGGGTGGTGAGCGGGGCCGGAGCAGCCTGGCTTCCGACCACTGGGTGGCAGCACCTGCCCTCCGGGCTGTGACTGCTGAGCGGGTGTGGGGAGTCGCCCCCGGCACTGCGGGTTGGGAGCCACGTGGGGGAAAGACAGACAGACAGACGGGTGTGTGAGTGAAGGGGAGAGGGCTATAGAGGCATTCACGCTGTGTACATAGGTGATAAATGCATGGATAAAAAGTGATGGGGACACGGAGAGGAGGATGGACCGCGGTAGGTATTCATGATGCATAGGTAGACTAGTAATACACAGAGGACACAGGTGCAGGATGCAAACACAGACAGACCGTGTTGTTCTAAGGCAGGTTCTCCACCTCCAGGACGCCACACGGACCCCCTCCTGGGGGACCCCTCGGAGGGGTGGCCGTCCACCCGCCCGGTGCTCAAAATCGGGCTCCGATTCCCCTTGGGCCGCACTGGGCTCAGCCCACGTGCTGGGGCAGTCAAGTCCCGATTGGCTGAGGTTCGTGTCTCCCTCAAATGTCAGACATAATCCTAATCAATTAGTATCAAATTTGTCATTGTTGCGGAAAATCACTCACTCTCACAGAGATGACGAAGCACAAACTTTATTCCCCCCGGGGGGCTCAGAGGGGAATCCGTAATTCTGAGCCCCAAAAGGCTGGACTGGAGCTTTTTTTTATATCCTAGTTACACGGGCAGAAAAGGAGTGGGGGCTGAGTCACCTGCTAAAGCAAGCATACAGAAGCAGCAGCAAAGGTCAGTGGCCTTGAGGTAACTGTTACCTTGGTGAGGGCTCCTAGTCAGCTCCTGGTCATACCAAAACAAAGGCACTGTGACATTTGGAAGTGTTCCAGAGAGCACTGCTTATCAAGGAAGCTACAGGGCACAGAAACTTTTAGATGGGGTTTTCTTTTCCTGCCACGTTATGAACGCTCACTACCTTCAATCATTAATATTTAATTAGCATTCACGACTCCTCAATCAGTTCATATTACTCATTAATGATATTTCTTTTTTGTTTTAGATTTTTGTTTCTTTATTTTTAGAGAGAGGGGAAGGGAGGGAAAAGAGAGGGAGAGAAACATCAATGTGTGGATGCCTCTCAGCGCCCCCTATTGGGGACCTGGCCCACAACCCAGGAATGTACCCTGACTAGGAATCGAACCCGAGACCCTTTGGTTTGTAGGCTTGTGTTCAATCCACCGAGCCACAGCAGCCAGGGCAGTACGTCATAATAACTCTCACTGTGTCAGTCATGCGAGGGTACGTACAGCCCCGTTACAGACTGTGTGAATCATCTCTGGGTGTCACCCAGGACTCTCTGCAAAGGTCCGGATTGAGCTGTAAGTCCCTGTTCCTCAAGCTGCCAGAGGGAGGGCGCCCAGGGGCCCCTCTTTGTCAACTGACCTGTGCACAGGACACCCCTCTCCTTGCTCCATGGGCACCGATGGCCTCTGCTCGTTTTCCTCGGGACCAAGACAGTGCAGGAGACATCTCCAAGGCAAACTCGACAACCGTTTTGGAAGGACCCACCACTCTGAGGATCCAGCCCCTTGTCACTTCTGCAAAAACTGGGAAGCCAATCAGCGGGGCCCCTTCCCTCCAAGTCGCTATCATAGGGGCCCCCAAAGTTGCCTATTTCTACCCAGGAGATAATCATCTCATCACAAAAATAGGTGTTTTATCGGGGCACAGTTTAGATGTATGGGCAGATTGTCGAGTGAACTAGTGAGTCACATACTGTTGAACTCACATTCTTCCCGTCACGCCCACACCCTGTATTCCTGTGGCCCGTTGGTCCCACCTGGCAACCTGTGTCTGTCTGCACACTGTGTCCGAGGACCCCCAGCTTCCCAGAGTGCTTTGGGGGTCCAGTTTGAGGCCATGCCAATGTACTACTAGCCTGACCCGGATCCCTGGGATCTCGGGATTGCTGAGCAGGACCGCCCCCCACTGGGGTGGTTCAGGGGGACGTCAGGTCAGTCTTAGTAACTCAGTCAAGTAACTCTTGATTCTAAGAGCATTTCCAACAGCCACGGAAGCACAGGAAGTGGTCTCAGGGGACCAGGGACCCTTCCCCAGTTCCCACAAGTGTTACCTGCCTGTCCCTCTGCAGCCTGGGGTCTCTCGTGGGTGGGTGGGTCCTCAGCTAAGGGCTCCCTGGACAGTGGAGGACCAAGGTGTCCATCCAGGACTGTGCATGAGTGATTATCTGTGTGATCATGGACACTGTAGAAATCATGTGTGTGTGTGCATCTTGTCAATCAAATCTAGATTGTCTATGAAATCCATTCTCACTGGGAAAATCACGACTACAAGCTGTGTGTCCTACAGACTGCTGATTGGAGCTGCAAGGGAGATGGAACAGATCCATCTGAACGATACCACCGGTCACCCTGCCCACTGCCTCCCACTGACCAGTGTGCATGCGCTTCCTTACTCTTTAGGGAAACGGACACCTTACCAGGACACAGAGTCCCAGCTGCAGAGTGTGGGGACGTTGTGGTGAACAATCACCTTCACCCAGGAAACCTTCACCTGCCTAAGCCATGAGCTCCCAAAAGAGGCTGAGTAACCAGTGGGGAGGGAGGGCAGGACGATCCCCCACAGGGGACATAGGACAGGACAGCTAGGTTGTCACAGGTACTGGAAGTCTGGCTGGGGAGAGGAGAGAGGTGGTGGAATGTACTCACGGCTGGTGGAGAGAGGTGGTGTAGACAAGGCCCCTGTGAAGGGGACATCCTAGCCATAAGGTCAGCTGGCCAGGCCCCCACAGAGGATGTGTGGCCCGGCATCGTGAAGGGAAGGACCCCAGCTGGCACTGCCCTTGTCCCGTGCTGCCCCACCAAAAAGCTCCAGGTGGCGCTGCTGGGCCCGTTCCTTAGCCTGGGGAGTGACTCCAGCCCCTTGCAGGAAACTTTCTATCTATGGACCACAGTGGGGGACTGTGGGCCAGTGTCCTCCAGGGGAGTGACCCTGGGACTGGCGTGCGGGTGGCCGTCAGGCTCTGGTGGCCAGGACGGCATCCGAGGTGCTCCCAGTGCGCACGGCCCGCACGTCGGTGAAGCCGTGTGCCTGCAGCAGGCTGCGGTACTCGCTCAGGCTGCGCTCCCTGGCCTGGAACAGCACCGTCATGTTCAGCGACATCATCAAGGCGGGCAGGGGCCTGCACTTGTCCTCGTCCAGCAGCTGTTCCGCCACCAGGAGGCCGCCACCTGTGTGCACGAGAGCAGCCACTGGGATCCTGCCTGGGTCCCAGAAGAGGGGTCTGAGGGACTCCAGCCCTCAGGGGTGCAGGCAGCAGACAGATCCCACCGGGCTGGGGAATCAGACAGGGAGTTGGAGGGAAGACAGAGAGAAAGACAGACAAAGACACACAGAGAGAGAAAGAAAGAGGCAGGAACACAGGGACAGAGGAGATGTGGATAGACGGCAACACAAAGAGAGACGCAGAGGGAAAGACACAGGCAGACACACGTGGAAACACAGAGAGAGGGGGAGACAGAGACAAGACACGGAGACCCAGGGGGACATGGGGAGACCCAAAGGGACAGACAGAGGGAGTGAGCAGGGAGAAGGAAAGGGAGCAGGGACAGGAAACGGGGGCGGTAGGAAATGAGAGTGCCTGGTCCTCTGGGGGTCCCCACCAGAACCCCTGAGGGTATGCCCTCCATAGGACACAGGTGGAAACTTTTCTTATAGGAGGTGCCCCCGTGAGCCCACCGGGGAGGAGGTCAGGGGACCCTGGGCCCCACCTCCTTGGAGTAGCAGCAGCAGCAGCCTGGCCAGGGGCATGGGGGAGGGCAGGAAGGCGGAGTGTGGGTGTGACAGGGAGACAGGATTAGCTGAGGAGGGAGGGACTCACTGGGCAGGGCAGCCCTGGGAGGGGTCCCCTGGGGCAGGAGACCCCAGGCTCCCTCAGGGCCCTGCAGGGGGGGACAGTGACACTCAGGGAAGCCAGGCTCAGGGGCAGCTGTCCCAACATGCAGGCACTTGAGTCCACATCCTGGAGTCAAGAGGGAGCGCTGAAGACAGTGAACTAGGCACCAGAGGGGGCATGGCAACACCGTACTGTGGATAAATGTTACTTTTCTAAAAAATGGACCGGTCTTCATGTGTGTCTGAAAAGGAGGTCGAAGAGGCCGTCTCACCTGGCTTGCAGCTGCGGGAGATGCGGCTCAGCAGCTGGTGCACCTTGTCGTCGGGCCAGTTGTGCAGAATTTTGGACAGGATGTACAGGTCAGCCTCTGGGAGGGTGTCTTGGAAAAAGTCCCCTGGTGGACACATAGAGGGCAATCATCCCACAGGGACTCAAGAACCAGTTCTCCCTGAGACAGAAATGGGGAGGCACCACCTCCGAACTGAACGGGAAAGGAGTCTGCTTGCAGTGGGGTGATAGGGCCCCCCTCAACCCGATCCAAGTCCTAACTCTGGAACCCGGGAGTGGCACCTTATGGAAACTAGGGTGTTTGCAGGTGGGATGTGTGGAGGTGCTGAGAGGAGGCCGTCCTGGGTCAGGGTGGCCTCACATCCAGTGGCAGTGTCCTTGGAAGGGACAGAAGAGGAGACCCAGAAAGGAGGAAAAGCCACGTGGAGGTGGAGGCAGAGACGGGAGTGACGTGAGCACCAGCCCAGGGACACCCGAGCTCCAGGAGCTGGAAGAGGTGCAGAGCACCCTCCCTGCAGCCCGTGGAGGGACCGGGGCTGCAGGACACCTGGAATGAGTTGGCTGATCTCCAGGATGGAGGCAGGAGGAATTCCTTGCTTTTAAGGTGCCCAGGTTGTGTACTTGGCATTTAGCCAAAGAAAACAATAATACACAGGGAAACGTTTTGAAACAATTACATGTTGCTGCCCAATAGGGAAATGTTACATTGTTCCTATGCAATGGGGGGGGCATGTGGGTGTCTCCCGAAACCTAGACTTGTTTTTCTTGTTATTCCTGAAAGGAGACAGTGTAACAGCCTCACCCAGCACTGGCACTGTATCAGGGGTTACAGGGAATCCAGGCAGCACTGAAAGTCCAAGGAGGGAGTGGGTTGTGGACAAGCCGACACCGGCTCATCTTATATAAAGGACCCGAGTGCTGAGGAGTTGCTACTGGGCGGGGGTCCTGCAACCTTCCTCAGGTGGACGAGGGGCCCCTGTGCAGACAGTGCCTGTGAGGTGAGAGGTGAGAGGTGAGCACGGCACACAGATACCCACCAGCACAGACAAACACCTGCAGAGGCACAGACACCACACTCACGCACACACAGGGACAGGCTCCGTGTCAGAGGTCATACAAGTCCTGACAAGATACAAAGGCACAGGAGTGCTTACCTGGCACGAAGCTGACCTGCCCTGCCTCGGGTCCATGGGGCTGAAAACACACGGCATCCTCGATGACCTCTGGCAGGTCAAATACGGTCACCTTCAGGCCCGGGTACTGCCGGGCCAGCTCGTAGGCAAGGGCACCCGTACACCCTGCAGGTGGAAATGCACACTTTACCACCTGCCCCTCCTAGCACTGAGGGATGCCTGGGTGAGTTTCCAAAGTGCAACTGAGGCCAGATCAAGCAATGTTCTGGCACATGCATTGAAGCCACTGCTGTGAAAGAAAGCCAGCCATGATGCAGATGGCTGGTGTCTCCTGGGGGCATTGGGGCCTCCCAAGGTCAGGACTACGCAGGTGAGCAGGTGAGTGGGGTATGGACACAATGTCATGAGAGAATCCTCAGGTCAAAGTTGTGCAGGTCTGGTTAACATCCCTAATCCTTTCTGGTATGTGAAAGCTGATGTGATGGCTGGTGCTTCAGCAGCCACTCTGGGCCACTAGGAGGATGGGTGTGCAGGGAGAATAGGGAAATGCAAGGTGGAAGCTCAGGAGTCCTTGGGGTGTTTTTGAGAGATAACCCCTTTTTGCAGACTTATGAGCATGTCAGTCACATGCAACATCACACAGGAAAAGGCATGCACGAGCTGGTGACACAGAGTCCCCGTGGGGTTACACACCTCCCAGGTCGCAGGCAGAGGTGAATCCAGACAGGTCAAAGGCTGTGGCCACCTGGCGAGCAGCTACCTTGGTGTGGCCGTGCATGGCCCGCATGAACTGCAGCTTCTTTTCTCGATTCTTGTAGAAGGACTCCTGAGGCAGAGCAGGGTATGAGCAGAGAGGCACAGGCTGGGCCTCCTGCACCCGGGCGGCACCCCCAGCTGACCTGTCCCTGGGACTGGGCCTCTCTGTGCCTCTCTCTGTGTCTATCTGTCTGCCTTGTGACTCTGTGTCCCTCTCTGCCTCCCTCTGTGTCTGTCCCTCTCCCTTCTCCACCCCCTCCCCCATGCACCCTCCCACAGGGGACTCCATCAGGACAGGTGGCATCCAGAAGACAAATGCTCGGTGGCTTCTGAGGTTCGTGAAGCCCCAGGCCACACAGGGATCCCGTCCCCTCAGATCCTTTCCCCGACCCAAGCACGGAAGGAACATGTCTGGCAAGTCACCTGATAGTGGTCCTCCCCTGCTGTGCCCATAGCCCTCTGGGCCTGGACGGTGCCCTCCCGGACAGCAAAGTCCAGGTAGGAGAAGAAGGGCCAGCTGACTTCCTCTTGGGTCATGATGAAGCTGTGCAGGGAGTACTCGCCATCTGACAGCAGGTACAGGGTGGCCAGGGGTGTGTTGCTGTAACCTGAAGTGACAGGTGAGGTCCTCCCAGTGAGGCTGGAGCTGGTCCCACCACGAGACCACAGCTGAGGTCCACGGGGAAGGAGCACGAACACCATCCCTGAGAGTGCTGCTCACCACATGCTGGCAGGCAGCTCCCCACGGGGCTGGCCTCACGGGGCTGGGGGGCTGAAGGAGGGGTGAGTTTCCCCCTCAGGGGTTTCCTCCAGGGGCTGGGGGATGGTCAGTGCGCCCGGATGCACTCCTTCCATCCATCTGCTGTCTGTCCATCCATCCGTCCATCCCTCCATCCACTCCTCCACCTCCACCTTCAAGAGTCCATCCATCATTCACTGGCCTATGTGTCCATTCTTCCATGGACCCAACAGTCTCACTAGCTGCCTATCCATGGTCACAGCCACCCATCCATCCACCTGTACATCCGTCCATAAATGGACCCAGCCATCCCCCGTCCACCTTTCCAGCCAACCATGGCTCTACCCATCCAGGCATCCGTCCACCCATCCATCCATCCATCCGTCCAACCATTCATCCAAACATCGATCTATCCAACGACCCACACATCCATGGATCCATCCATCAACCCACCCATCCCTCCATCCACCCACCCATCCACCCGTCTGTCCATCCATCCGTCCATCTCATCTCTGGTCTGCTCTATGTCCGAATGTCCACCCAGTCCTCCGGACTCTCCATCTGCCCATCGCCCCACCCACCCACTATCACCTCCACCTTCAACAACACACCGTCTTCTTCCTTCTGTCCTTCCTTGCCCTCCCCACCGATCCATCTCTCTGCTTCCTCCCCACCCACCCTTCTGCCCACTGTATCCGAGTATCCATCCATGTGTCTCTCATTCCTCCACCCACCGCCTCGTCTGTCTCTGTAGGTCAACCCCTGTCTGTGTCGTGTACACGGAAATGTCCTGCTTCTTCCGTGTCTCTGGAGGTCCCTGAGTGACACAGCCCCTCCGAGACCAGAGACATGAGGAGTCACTATCCTCACACACTCACAGACACACTCACACACACACACACACACACACACGACTTTCCCTTTCTTCCATCCATCCTCTGTCCCACCCTCTGGGGAACAGCCACACTTCTGGGGCAGAGGGACAGCCCGTGAGGTCATCCCTGCTGGGCTCAGAGGCCACGTCCACTCAGGGACCTGCTTCCGCCTTCTGAGGTTCTCCAAGAACCCCCTCCGAGGCCCCTCACCTCCCTCTGTCTTGTCCAGCAGGCCCAGGCCTGCACAGACGTCCAGCAGCTGTCCAGTTCCGCCCTCTGAGGCACCGATTTTCCTGGCAACGTCCAGCGCGCTCAGGGGGCCTTTGTCTCTCAGCAAATCGAACAGCTTCATCTTGCAAGCCGTGAACAGGGCCTGGGCGCGAACAGCAGCTCAGTGAGACCTGGCCGGTGGCTCGTCAAGGGTTCGTCGGCCCCACGAAAGTGCCAAGCGGGGGTCCAAACGGGCCGGACCACGCCAGTCATCGGTGGGACTGTCTCCCCCACAGGAGGGAGGGAGGGTGAGGCGCTGGCTGGTCCCCGCCCTGCACAAGGTGTCGGCACGTCGGTGCGCATCCAGCAGAGACTCCCGGGGGAGAAGCCCCACGTGCAGCTGCTGTGGGCTGGGCCGTGACCACCACGCCGCACTGAACGAAGGCCTGAGTGCGGGAGCCCCCAGGGGAACTCTGCTTGGACACAGAGGTCCGGTCCCGGGTGGACGGCTCCCCTGTGCTGCTCAGGATGCATGCCCTCCTGGGACCTTGAGAACTGTCACTCCAGCTCTCTCTCTGTGTCACGAAACACCCTCTGTGACCGCTGTCGCATTTGCATAAACGCAACACACTGAGCTGTACGGGCAACGGGCGAACAAACGGGGGGGACCAGGCAGGTCAGCTCCACTGCAAGACTCCCTGCGGCGTTCCTGCTTGGTCCGGAGGCCTGGCCAGGGGGCGGCCTTGCTGATGTGAGGGGAGTAATGGGTGAGTGGGCCCCTACACGAATAGGAAGAGAAACACATGACAGACGAACAGAGGGATGGACACTGGCATAGATGGACACACAGGTAAAGACATGACAGATGCATTGATGGATGGATAGATGGATGGATGGAGTGGGGGGTGGATGGATGGATGGGTGGATGGATGGAACGGGGGATGAATGATGGATGGATGTGAATGGATGGAGGGATACATGGATGGATCGAGGGGGTGGATGGATGGAGGGATGGATGAAAGGATGGAAAGTTGCATGGACACATGGATGAATGGATGGAAAGATGGATAGATGCATGGATGGATGGATGGATGGATGGATAGATGCATGGATGGGTGGATGGATGGATGCGGGGGTGAATGATGGATGGATGTGAATGGATGAGTGGATGGGTGGATGGATGGATGGATGGATTGATAGATGCATGGATGGATGGATGGATGGATGGATAGATGCATGGATGGGTGGATGGATGGATGCGGGGGTGAATGATGGATGGATGTGAATGGATGAGTGGATGGGTGGATGGATGGATGGATGGGTGGATGGATGGATAGATCCATGGATGGATGGATGGATGGAGGGGTGGATGGATGGATGGATGGATGGATGGATAGATGAATGGATGGATGGATGGATAGAAGAATGGATGGATGGAGGGATGGACGGACAGATGAATGGATAGATGGATAGATGGCTGGTTGGACAGATGGATGGATGCATGAATGGATGGATAAGTGGATAGATGAATGGATGGGTGGATGGATGGATGGAGAGGTGGATGCATGGATGGATGGGCAGTATGAGAGAAGGAGGAAGGGTGGCAGGGAAGGCCAGGTAGCAGGACGTGGGTGGATGGATGGAGAGGTAGGGCAGACAGATGGGCAGAAGGGACAGTGGATGGAGGACCCCTGGCTGAGGAACAGAAGAGGGAGAGCGCCCCCTGCTGGAAGCACGGCACAGCTGGAAGTCGTGACAGGGACACGAGCCTCAGGGCACGGACGGAATTGCTCTTTCTAGGAAAACGCGAGGGTGTGCGGTCCAACCCAGCACCCCCTTTCCTTCCTGTGACCGCACAGCCCACTAGCGCCACGAGGTCGCAGGAGCGGAAAGGGGGCGGGGCGAGGGAGAGGGCGGGCCGGAGTCCCGCAGCCTGAGCCCGCCCACGCAGCACCCTGGCCGCCCAGGAGCCTTGCAGGAAATGTGGGAGCCCCACCCCACTGCGCTGGTCCCGGAAGGAAGGCAGGCCCCACGTGCGTCTGCAGCCACGGAGGCGGAGGGGCGGCGGACCACCAGCAGGCACGCTGTGAGGGCTGCCCCGGGGCTCCGAGGAGGTCTGCCCACGCCCTTGCACTGCTGCCTGGGCATCGGACGCCTTTAGTGCAGGGCCGGAGAGGCGCAGGGCGTCCTGGGTCAGGGTGGGCGCGTGGCAGTGCCCTTAGAGGAGACACAGGCCCGAGGAGGAGAGGCCCCGTGAGGCGCAGAGGAGAGAGGTGCGGCCAGCAGCCCCTGGAGCTGGGAGAGGCGGGAAGGAGCCTGCCGGAGCCCGAGGAGGCCGCGCGGCCGCAGGACACCACTTGGGCTCCAGAGGTCTGGTCTCCAGGACGGAGACAGGACGGAGACAGGACGGATTCCCGCCGCTGGTTTTCGCCCCAACCGTGCCCCTCAGTCCCGGCCGCCCCGGGCCCCCGCGCGGGTCACCTTGGACACTTTGTAGCCGTCTATGAGTTCCAGGACCGCGGTGGGCGGCACGCTCTCCACCGAGGGTTTACGGTCTGCGTCCTTCGCGTGCTCCCTGCCTGGGGCCCGGGGACGGCGGCGGTCCCCCCGAGCCCCTCCCTGGCCGGGCCCCGCGCCCTCCGAGTCGCCGAGACCGTCGAAGGTGTCCTCGGCGGGGATGGAATCTTGCTTCTCCCGGGGCCGGTCCTCAGGGCGCGGCGGGTGGTACAGCTCCGCCAGCTTCTTGCAGAAGCGGTTCAGGGGGAAGCCCACGACGTTGTGGAAGTCCCCGTGGATGGCCTCCACCAGCATGCCACCCAGGGCCTGGATCCCGTAGCCCCCGGCTTTGTCCCTGAGTGGGGTGGGCGGGGCCAGAGGGGAGGGGGCGGAGGGAAGGGGAGAGGTCAGAATGCGCATCCAAGGGGGTGGGGTCCCAGCACCCCGACAACACCCACCCCGAACCCAGCGCGCCCGCCCCAACGCCCCTGCCACTGGGAAGGGGGCTCCTGCTGGAAGTCGGGGCCCAGCCCAGGGTCCTCCGGCACCCCACGCCCTGTCCGCCCGCACGGACTCGGTGGAGCTGGTGTCCCCACGGTGACGCCGCCGCCCCAACCGCCCTGGGGTATAGCCACGTCTGGGGGTGCAGGAAAGACCCCGGTGTGGCTGTGCTCTGCTGCTGCTGGGCTCCTGACCCTCGCAGGACACTCGGGCCCTGCCTTAGGGGGTCCCCAGCCCAGGTCTCCCAGGTGCCCGGGTCAGCCCCTTTCTGGGGGCACAGGGGTGCTGGGTCCCCTTGCTCCACCCTGACAGAGAACCCGGGACTGGGGTGCCCTGGCCCTCCCACTCCTGTCCGCAGACTTGCGTCCATGACAGGGCTGGACCCCTGTGTTTGGGGCCCGAGGACCGCTCCCGGCCTGAGCCGCAGGCCGCGGTGTCCCCGGGACGATGGCCCTCTGGCCCGTGTCCCCAGCGGAAGGAAGCAGGTCTGTCTGGAGTGTCTGTGCAGCACCTGAGCCACAGGGTGGACGTGCCGACGGCGGCCCTGTCACCCGCCCCCCCCCACCCCCCCCCCGCCTCGGCGCCCCAGGGCGGGCGGGCCGGGGCGACACTCACAAGGGCTCCCCGCTGTGGATGTACTCCCACAGCAGCTCCTCCGACAGCTGCGAGAACCGCACCCGCGTCTCCTCGTAGAACTCCGAGACGTCCAGGTCCAGCCCGCCGCCTGCACGGACAGAGTCGGCCCGGGGACACGTCACCTCCACGTCCCCGACGGGGCCCCGCTGCGGCCACCCACACGGCACTCCAGGGGTGCTCGTGGCAGCCCCAGAATCCCACGACACCCCGATTCCCAGGGCAGAAGGTAGGGATGCTGTGGGAGGGCACTTGAGCTGCCCCTGGGACCCGGTCCCCCAGAGCCCCTGGGACCCTCTGTGACCTTGGGACGAAGGCGGAGCTGCCCCGATACCTTGGCTGGAGCACTGGACGATGGCCACGCCCGTGAACACGCTGTGCTCTTTCCCACTCAGCCTGCAACAGAAGCCGCGCCCGTGGGCGAGGGAGACGCGCGTGACCCAGGCCCCCAGTAGCGGGGTGACCCTGCACCCGGGGACTGGCCCTCACTTCCCGTGCGCTTGCTGCCCTGCTCCCCCACTGTCCCGGCCCGCAGGTTTCCAGCTCAGACCCGCTGGGCCGTGGGAAAGCCGAAACAGGGAGGAGGTCCGAGGGAGGTCCCCTGCCCAGCGGCATGCCTAGGGATCGGAGTGAAGGTCTCGGTCATGGCGATTTCTGCTCCAGTGGTGTGTGCGTGGAAGTAATGCAGCTTAAGTGCCAGGAGGCTGGGTCTGTCCTCTGCTCTGACCCAGGAGGCTGACCGGCGAGGTCAGGCAGTCACCCACGAGGACTGAGGCCCCTCCCCACGGGCCGGGTACACCCTTGCTGACGTGCGCTGGTGCCCGGGAGGCCGGCCGCCGGCCCCCACCTGGACAGCATGCTGTAGGCGTCTGTCTTGTCCACGGGCTTCTCCAGGATCAGCCCCTCCAGCGCCTGCAGGGGAGACAGAGGGCCATGTCCACCCCCCGAGCCAGGCCTGCGAGGGCCGCCCTGTCGGGAACTGACCAACAGCTGACCCTTGACACAGTCGGGTCGGGTGAGATGCGTCTGCACAGCAGAGGCGACTGTGGCCGGGTCTCCTGTCTGTCTCCTCCTGCGTGCCTGTCCCTGCCAGCAACAGGCGGTGGGGTTTTTAGAAGCCTGTGTGTTCCAACAAAACATCTGCACGATGCCCCTGATTCTGTGCAAAATGGCTTGCTGACCACAGAATAGAGACCCCTAGCAACCCTAATGCTGCCTGCTTCCCCCACCTGGGAAGTTGAGGACAGAATTCAACTATGGGCAGAGCAGCTGCCAGAACGCTGAAGGAAGCTGTTGCTAGGAACGTTTCTTAAGGAGTCACCACTCAAAAGCTTAAGATTTATTACAGCCACTACCCCTCCCATACCCTGGACAGGAGTGCAAAGAAGCAAGGAGTTTTAGGTGGAAATAATAATCTCAATACATGGAAACAAATACAAAACAGGCCCACCCCCGCAAGATGTATAAATCAAAAGAGCTAGGCAAAAAACCAGTTACCTAACTGAGACAAATCTAACCTCAACGGACAATAGCTAATTTCTATATAACCTATACATCACCCCTTGCACCCTTTTAATTTAGACCAATCTCAGAATCTTAATAGACACCTGGTGCCTAACTGGCACCTGAAAGTTTGTGCCCGGATAGCTTCGTTGGCTATCTGATTGATGACCCTCTTGGTCAAATAACCTTTGTTTAATATGGTTGATCTGTGAGACCTCCTGTACGTTTTGGTTATTTCTTTGTTTAACACGATGGATCTGTAAAATCTTCTGTGTTTTTAGAAACTATTTCTGTGGCAACCGTTTCTGTTTTAATAATCACACTATGCATTGCATGTTGTATCACCTTCCCTATAAAAATTAAGATTGATTGTTCTCGGGGAGTCAGTCGGGCCCCAAAAGCCTGGCTGTGCTCCGGCACCCCACCGGGTGTCTCGCTTCATTCGCTTCGCCTGAGCCGTGCATCCTTCGGGGACCCTGAGACCCCGCCAAGGGTGGACCCTGGCACCGCCCGGTCCGAGTATGACACTCCTTCTTCAAATTCGAGGTGAGAGGCACCTGGGACATGCACACCCGCTGCAGGTCCAGGGTGGGACTCACCACGATAGTGTCCGCTCCGATGACGATGTCGGGGGCCCGCAGGTCTTTCTGCAAGAATCCGAACTCGGCTTCAGAAACGACACATTTCTGTGGTTCGGTGCATGCAGACGGCCTCACTGCCGGTGCCTGGGCTAACTTGGGAGAGCAAGGCCTGTGTGTCCCCTCGTGCTGAGCGGGGGCAGACATGTGACCCCCATACACTCCCCCACAATGTGTACCCCACCGGGTCCTTGGGGTGCACTTGCATACTTCACCTCCACCTGCCGAATATCAGTCTCTCGAGTTCTCACTCATTTATGCCACTACTCACAGGATTACCTTCAATGCAGGTAGCATCCCAACTGCCATAGGATATTGTTATAACCTGTAGTGATAAGCTGCATTAATGCTACACAGTGGAAGGCACCATTGTGTTCATTATAGGAAGGTATTGTACGGTAACGTGGGTGGGACATGCATTACAATGAATGATACCTGATGTAAGAATTACAATGCTCTATAACATAGCAACAAAGTAATTCGCAATCTATATTACAGAAATGATACTATTAGCTACCATAGCAAGTAACCATTATTAGGTAACAATGTAACAGGTAAGCTACATTGATTCTTTACTGCAAATGACACCTTCACACTAATTACCATAGTCTGTGATATAGTAACAATGCAACAGACCTGCTATGTCAATTCTTTGTGACGAGCTGTGCTACACAAATGCTACAATGAGAGGAAGAGTATGTTACACTGCAACCCTCAGCCATAAATAAGCTGCATGACTGCACACTGTGACAGCTTTTATGCAACATGTCTCCCTAAAACCTGACCCCCACCTCCCACCACCTCACCCTGTGGCCCAGATCCCCAGGTGGCAGAAGCAGAGTCCTTGCCTGGTGCATCCTCCTGGCCACCTCCAGGGCCTTCTGCTTGGCTGTTTCCATGGCATATGCATAAGGGGTGGGGAAGGAGGCTTTACTGAGATTCTCTTTAAACTTGGAAGGAACCACCGTGAACCTGAGCCCCTGCAATGGGAGAAGAGGGGCCGTGAGGGGGTGAGGGTCGCAGGAATCCCCAACAGACCGGGTTGGGTTACAGCCAGTGTGGCCTCTCAGCTCCTGTGGCCGACACTGACCTTTCCCCAATAGCCACTTCTGGGCGAGCCGGATCTCGGGGCCTAGATGGAAGCGTGGTGTGCACCCCTGTCACTCAAACGCCTGGGGACAGTATTGACAAAGGTGCTGGGTACACGGATCGAACCCCTGGGAGTGGAACAGCTCCCAGGACATTCCCAAGGCCAGTGTTCCACCCCCACTCCCAGGGCCCAGCGACTGGAAATATACTGCAGGCAAATATGCAAAGGACAGAAATGCTGACCAGGCAGGACAGTCCCTGGGGGAGGGTGGTCATCGGACAGCTGACACCCAGGGTCCGCACTGTGCACCCTGACCACAGAGGGTCAGCGGCCCCTCTCCTTGGCAGCCCTACAGAGCACCTACGTGGCTCTGGCCTTCCCCTCGGCCCCCCCCCCCCTCGGGCAGCCCCAGGACAGAGGCAGCTGTGCACCCTGACCTGGCCTGCCCTGCCGCCTCAGCCGGCCACACAGGTCGCCAGACCACGAAGCCTGGCCTGAAGACCCTGACCGCAGATCGCATAGGTGCTCGGGTCCCCCGGCCCACAGACCTGGACCCCGGTCACTAGGAGCTGCCCGCATCCCGCAGCCCCAAGCCCCACCGCCCGGGGTCTCCAAATCTCGGCCTGAAGACTCTGGACTTCACACCTGGTCTGCAGGCGCCCCCTGCCCGCGGAGCCCGCAATCACCGGGCCCGGGTCGCCTGGCGCCCCCTGCTGTCCGCAGGCCAGGGCCCCGAGGCCCCAGGCTCGCCGGCTCCCCGATCAGTAACTTCGCCGCTCGCTCCCTGAAACCCCACCCCGGTCCGTCCCAGACACTCACCGCGTGGCTTAGGATCTCCTGGCGCCGCGGGGAGGCGCTGGCCAACACCACGCGCTTGTCCAGCAACTTCCGCATCACCGGGTACAGGACCATGGCCGCGAGGCAGGGCCGCTGCGCGCAGGGAGCAGCCACCAGGTCCTCGGGCCCGGAGAGAGCGCACAGCCGCCGCAGCCCCGCCCGCAGTGACGCTCCGCCGGACTGAGCTCCGCTTCCCGGCCGGAGCGGCCGCGCCTCCGAGCCGGCTCCGCCCCTAACGGACGTTTGGAAGGCCCCGCCCACACTGCCCCGCTGCCACGCCCCCGATCCCAGCGCTGGGACCTCCCCGGCCAAGGGCCGATCAAGGCCCCGCCCCTCGGAAGCTCCGCCCAAGACAGGCCACAAGCGGAGCCCCGCCCCCGACGCTCGCCCCGCCCCCTCCGGGCGGAGGTTCTCGCCGTGCGGGGGTCCTCTGTCATCCTTCAATGGGGGCGCCGAGATCGCACTCGGCGCAGGCGCAGCGGGGGCGCGGAGATGGGGATCCCCGTGCGCGCCGTGGGGCGCGCGCAGACCGGAGGGAGCCTATCTCCAGGCCGCCAAAGGGTGGCTGACGGACCGATGCACGGACACAACGTCTCCGGCCACGGCGGGTTTCTGGAAGTCCGCACCGTGACGTCAGCGTCGGGGGAGGGTCCGGGCGGGTGGTGAGCGGGGCCGGAGCAGCCTGGGTCCGACCACTGGGTGGCAGCACCTGCCCTCCGAGCTGTGATCGCGGAGCGCGTGTGGGGAGTCGCCCCTGGCACTGCCGGTTGGGAGCCACGTGGGGGAAGACAGACAGACAGACGGGTGTGTGAGTGAAAGGGAGAGGGCTATAGAGGCATTCACGCTGTGTACATAGGTGATAAGTGCATGGATAAAAAGTGATGGGGACACGGAGAGGAGGATGGACCGCGGTAGGTATTCATGATGCATAGGTAGACTAGTAATACACAGAGGACACAGGTGCAGGATGCAAACACAGACAGACCGTGTTGTTCTAAGGCAGGTTCTCCACCTCCAGGACGCCACACGGACCCCCTCCTGGGGGACCCCTCGGAGGGGTGGCCGTCCACCCGCCCGGTGCTCAAAATCGGGCTCCGATTCCCCTTGGGCCGCACTGGGCTCAGCCCACGTGCTGGGGCAGTCCACTCCCCATTGGCTGAGGTTCGTGTCTCCCTCAAATGTCAGAAATAATCCTAATAAATTATTATCAAATATGTCGTGAACACTCAGTGTCTTCAATCATTAATATTTAATTATCAGCCCTGGCTGGGGTAGCTCAGTGGCTTGAGCGCGGGTTGCGAACCAAAGCATCGCTGGTTCGATTCCCAGTCAGGGCACACACCTGGGTTGTAGGCCACGGCCCCCAGCAACCACACATTGATGTTTCTCTCTCTCCTTCTCCCTCCCTTCCCTCTCTAAAAATAAATAAATAAAATCTTTAAAAAGTCTACTTTAAAAAATATTTAATTATCATTCACTACTCAGTTCATATTACTTGTTAATGTTTCTTTTTTGCTTTAGATTTTTGTTTATTTTTAGAAAGAGGGGAAGGGAGGAAGAAAGAGAGAGAGAGAAACATCAATGTGTATTTCCCTTTTGTGAGCCCCCTACTGGGGACCTGGCCCACAACCCAGGCATGTGCCCTGACTGGGAATTGAACCTGCGACCCTTTGGTTTGTAGGCTTGTGTTCAATCCACCGAGCCACACCAGCCAGGGCAGTACGTCATAATAACTCTCATTGTGTCAGTCATGCGAGGGTACGTACAGCCCCATTACAGACTGTGTGAATCATCTCTGGGTGTCGCCCAGGACTCTCTGCAAAGGTCCGGATTGAGCCGTAAGTCCCTGTTCCTCAAGCTGCCAGAGGGAGGGTGCCCAGGGGCCCCTCTTTGTCAACTGACCTGTGCACAGGACACCCCTCTCCTTGCTCCATGGGCACCGATGGCCTCTGCTCATTTTCCTCGGGACCAGGACAGTGCAGGAGACGTCTCCAAGGCAAACTCGACAACCGTTTTGGAAGGACCCACCTGCTCTGAGGATCCAGCCCCTTGTCACTTCTGCAGAAACTGGGAAGGCAATCAGCGGGGCCCCTTCCCTCCAAGTCGCTATCATAGGGGACCCCAAAGTTGCCTATTTCTACCCAGGAGATAATCATCTCATCACAAAAATAGGTGTTTTATCGAGGGACAATTTAGATGTATGGGCAGATTGTCGAGTGAACTAGTGAGTCACATATTGTTGAACTCACATTCTTCCCGTCACGCCCACACCTGTATTCCTGTGGCCCGTTGGTCCGAACTGGCAACCTGTGTCTGTCTGCACACTGTGTCCAAGGACCTCCAGCTTCCCAGAGTGCATTGGGGGTCCAGTTCGAGGCCTTGCCATTGTACTACTAGCCTGACCCGGATCCCTGGGATCTCGGGATTGCTGAGGGGGACCGCCCCCCACTGGGGTGGTTCAGGGGGACCTTCGGGTCACTCCAGCGGCCCCACAGGGTGGGTGAGAGAGAAACGGGGGTGGGCAGGGGCGCCTGAGGTGAGGGAGCAGATGCAGGGGCCACACATCCAGCCTGGGCTCCCCGAGGCCTGGTGTCGGGTCAGGTTCCACTTCCGGCTCTGACACTCAGTAACTTTGGGACCCCAGTAAGGGGGGGGGGGTCTTCCTACCTTCCCATGCCTCCCATTGCTCCTCTGAAAAGTGGCCCCGGTGCCTACCTCGTTTTAGCGGATAAAAGTGGCCGTCCATGTGAAAAGCTGCATGCACCCCATTCACCAGGTCCTACCACTGTTCCCCACTCGGGGGAGGGGATTTATTCGTGAGTCCCTTATACCCGTCACCTTCGGTAAGAAAGTCCCTCCTGAATCTTCACTCCCGTTTATTTCCACAACAGATGTGCTCTAATACATCAGAGGCTTTTTTTTTTTTTTTTCATCAGACACTCACAGAGGTGTCCAAGGACAGATTAGAAAAGACAACGTGAAAAAGTCGGGGTCCAGGCTTGCCGTGGGGTTTGCACGTCTGCCGGCGGCACCAGGCCCGAGGTGCTGCTCAGGCAGAACCGTGGGGGCATTTCCGGAGGAGGCGCGTCCCGTCCCGGACTGCCTGGCTCCGTGCAGTCCGCAGGGTGAGTCAGAACGTGGGATGGGAGACAGGTTCAGGGCCCCAGCGGGAGAGCAGGGAGAGGTTTTCGTGCCACGGCCGATCGCTGGCAATATTCCAACAGGATCTTTTTTTTTTTTTTTTTTTAAGAAGGGAAGGGAGAGGGAAAGAGAGAGAGAGAGAGAGGGAGAGAAACATCCATGTGAGGTTGCTGGGGGCCGTGGCCTGCAACCCAGGCATGTGCCCTGACTGGGAATCAAACCTGCGACACTTTGGTTCGCAGCTCGCGCTCCATCCACTGAGCTATGCCAGCCAGGGCCCGACAGGATCCTTTGGGGTGGCTGGGGTCAAGTGGTGGCCAGCTGTGCAGCGATGTTGATGCCGTCTGCAGCTTCTTGTATGAAAACCACTGCAGGGTGGATGGCAATGCGGTTCCCCTGGTGGAAATGTGGTTCCCCGACCCCGATAATGACAGCTGGATGCCACAGCGCCGTGGTGTGTAAGCCGGTCACAAAAGCGCAAACCCTGTAGGGAGGTCCCTGGAGACATGGGGTTCACAGAGACAGAGTGTAGAGGGCGGGAACCGGGGCGGGGGAGGGCTGGGGCGGGCGGTGGGCACTCAGTGTGTGATGCGGGCAGAGCTTCCGTGTGGGGTGAGGAGGAAGTTCCGGAGAGGATGGGGGGTCCGGCGGCACCACGCCACAGAGGTACCTCGTGCCGCGGAGCTGTGGCCCGCCCCGTGCGTAAGATGGCACATGGGCTGTTGTGTGTGTCTGACCACAATCCAAAAAAAAAAAAACCAAAAAACCCCACACAAAAAAACGCAGAAGGAAATAAAAGCAGCCAAAGCAAAAACATAAAACCAGGAGTCTGGAGAAGGTTCTGCTTCTTCCAGACCCAGCAGCTCTGAATGGACAGGGTCCCGGCCGTCCCCAAGCCGGTCACTCTGTGTCCAGCAAAGTCTGCCCGAGACCGTTTCCAACACACCGCGGGTATTTTTCCTTTTTTTTTTTTTTTTTGCTTTTTGGACAGCACCGCATGACGAAACACCGTATCCCCTTCTCCCACAGGCAACTCTTCTCCGTGACTGAGCATTTCTGTTCTTTTTCTTCCAAGTCCCCGAAACACGTGCATATGCAAAAACACGTGGCTATGCGTGCGTGTCGGGCATGCACATAAAACATGCATGCGTACGTGCATGCCTGTAGGCATGAACAGTGTGTGCATGTGTGTGTACGTGCTTTGCACTGGCTCTCAATGTTTTAAAATATGCTCACCTGAGGACACACTTCCTGGTGTTAGAGATCGGGGAAGAGAGGAGAGAGAGAGAGAGAAGCATGAATGGGACAGAGGCCCATCGACTGGTTGCCTCTGTAGGCGCCCTGACCGGGGATCGAACCTGCAGCCCACGCATGTGCCCTGACCGGGAATCGACCCCACGGCCTCCCAGTGTGCGGGCCCACGCTCCAACCCAAGGAGTCTCCCGGCCAGCGCTGCTGCCTGTTTTAACACAGACATCGATCCTCCCAGCATCCCACCCTGGAGCACTTGCAAACACTCAGAACTTCTAAGGGATGAGGTCGTTTGTTGTTTGTTTGTTTGTTTGTTTGTTTGTTTTTAAACAAAGCCAGAGCCACAGCCGCCCAGCCATCCGTCCCTCATGTCACCGCCTGCTCCGTCCGTGTGTCCGCCCCGATTGCCGCTGTCCACTGATTGTGACATGGATGGAGGGTCTTGTCACTGAAGGCCCCAGGGGGCTGGCCAGGGGTGGGGGAGTGGAGGGTTCCCGTGTGAGGTAGGGGGCTCAGGCTTCCCAGACAGAGATGCCTTCACCCCGTGCCCCAGGAACCATGCAGAACGTCATCGGGCTGTTCCTTCTCCGAGGGCTGGTTCTGCCCCCAGGAGGCAAACGCACCCGCCACGGCTTCCGTTTCACGTGGGCGTACGGCCGCCCTCTCGGTTTCCCGGAGGCTGAGCAGGTGGGCGGTCGGAGTGCATCTGTGGAGAAGCACACACGCACCGTGTTGTGGGCACGTGCACCGTGGACCGAGGCCGCCTGAAATCTCAGGTCGGAGGACAGACCCCGGCGGGCGGCGTGCCTGCCACCAGAAGCCGCAGCACCTCCACGGAACTCCTGAGACGCCCCGTGTGTGGCCAGGGGCCTCAGTGCCGTTGGGAGGCCGTGCTTAGCGCCAATGGGGGCGGCGTCGGCCACTGGCACTGGCCACGGGGCTGCAGGACAAAGTGACAACAGCTGTCGTGCGGAGGAAGGGCTACGCTGGGCCTGCTTGCACTGCTCCGTGTGAGCCACGGGTGACACCCACGCCCATGCCGTGGACGTTCTGACCTGACCTGCACAGGTGTGCTCCGAACTCAGCCTGGGGACCAGGGTTTGTGGCCCGGCAACTTGCCGGGTTGGCCAGGGTTTCGGGTCCGGGAGAGTCCCCCTCAGTGGAGGACGGGGGTCCCAGCCTTCTCCGGGTCGCCTCTGTCCGTCAGCTGAATGGAGCCCTATCCCAGGTGCGTCTCGGGCTGTCCCACAGAGGCTGCCAGGGTGGCTGTCGTCACCCTGCAGGGCCGATGGGCTGGGGTGGCACTGTCATGAGGGGATGTCCCAGATGCAGCAGATGCTGTCTGTGGTGGCCCTGTGCACCCAGGGCTTGGGGACCACAGGGCGGAGGGGACCCCGAGACCGGCTCCCAGGTCCCCCAGGCAAGCCGTCCACCTGCACGAGCCTCCGTGGAAAGGACACAGGTGGGCAGAGGGCCAAGGCAGCACTGTGGTTGGGTGCTAGCCGCAGACACCGGTGGGGGTGTGGCGCCCTTGCAGGGTGGGTATCAGGGTCCAAAGTTCACACCCAGCAGGTGGCAGGTGGACCCAGAATCTGACAGGCCCCCTCGCTCCTCCGAGCCGCCGTCTATGCGAAGACCCTGCCCCCAACGGGCCCTGTGCAGCCCTCACCTGACTCCACAGTGGCCGCCCTGCCCCTCCGAGGGGCTGGGTCCCAGGAGGCAGGGCCCCCAGGGGGCCAGCACAGGGCTTGGTGGGCTCTCATCACCCCTCCATAGGTTAACGCTTTCTCTGTGCTGGAGTCCCGGCCACAGAATCCTGGCGTGGCTTCAATGCCTGTCCTTATGCTGGGGTGGCCGGAACAAATGACCACGGACTTGGGGCACGAAGCACCAAGAATTCACTCTCCTCCCCATCCTGCAGACCAGGTGTCTGAGGATCACCCAGGGGTCCCAGGGCCATGCTCCCTCCACAGGCTGCAGGGAGGGTCCTTCCCGCCTCTTCCAGCTTCGGGGGCTCCAGGCGTCCCTGGGCTGGTGGCCACGTCCCTCCCGTCTCTGCCTCCGTCTCCACGTGGCTTCTCCTCCGGGTCTGCGTCTCCTCCTCTGTCTCTTCTCAGGACACCGTCATTGGACGCAGGGTCATCCTCACCCAGTAAGTAGGTCCCATTCTGAGGTCCCGGCAGGACACGGATTTGGGGGGGGGGCACAGTCTTCACCCCTGTACAGTCGTGTCTGTTTTCTTCCAAAGCAGCGGGGGGCACAGGAATTGAGGCTCAGAACCTCCGTCAGCCACTTGGCCCCCCAGGCTCGCCACCCGATGGCCCCTCCCAGCCCTCGCCTTGCGGGCTCAGGGCTGTTGCGCTCTCTGGTACACGCATCTCCCGCGATGTGACAAGCACCAGCATTCCGCTGGCTCAGGCAAATCCCCGGCTCCGAGGGGACCTGCGGTCTTGGCTCCCTGGGTGCCTCAGAGCTGGTGGTCCCCCGTCTTCCCTAAGCAGCTCAGGCCTCCGGGCCAGTTCCGGCAGATCCCGGTGCAGGACGTCGCACGCTGCACTGGCCCCGCCAGGCACCGAGGGGCTCGGCCGTCGCCGCGCCACTGGGCTCGTGTGGTCAGGCGCTTTATCCTCGCCAAACGCCGTGGGTCAGCGTGGCTGCACGGTGTGGACAAAGCACCCCAGACCTGGGGGTCTCTCCGTGGCTCAGGGCTCTCAGCAGGGCGGAGGGAACCCTCAAGGGAGGGTCCACCCAAAGTGTTCCGGGGTGCACGCCACAGCCTCCGATGGCCACTTCAGCTCCTTGCTTACGTCCCCCAGGAGGTCCTCCGCCGTGGGGGTCTGACTCACACCAGCTGGTCGCCTGTCCTTCCTGGTGAGGCCTGTAGGGGGCGTCGGAGCCCACAGCCGCTCCGAAGGACCCGCGGTCCGCTGCTGCGCGGGGCGGTGAGCTTGCGCGGCGTACGGGACGCCTCTCCATGGGGGTCTGGCCGCGTCCTGGCGCACCCTGAGTGACCGCAGGGACACGTGGACGACGTCCAGGGCCCTCAGGCTGGGGCAGCAGAGTGTCCCGTGGGCGCCTGAGACCCGGCAGGCCCAGACGATGCAGCAGGCGGGCGGCCCCGGCAGGACCTCGGGGGGCCGATGGGGACCCGGCGGGGACTGGCCGAGCGCTCAGGAGCGGACAGCCCGGGGCCGCCGTCCTCGGGAGCAGGGAGCAGGGAGCAGGTCTGCCTGGCACGCACGCCGCCAGCGTCTCCGCCTCAAACCCAAGCGCGCTGTCCGTCCGTCCCGCCGCTCCGCCCGGGGGCGCCACAGGCCGGGAGTCACGCCGGCTTCGGTGGCAGCGTTGCCCGTGCCTTCGCGATGGAGGCAGCAGCCCCAGGAAGCAAGACGCGGGCCTCCCCGCCGCGCCACCCCCGGTTGCGCGGCTCAGAACACGCTCTCCTGTCGCTGCAGGAAGGGCCGGGCGGCGGCGTCGGGCCCGTCGGCGGCGCCCGTGGACAGCGTCCGGGCGGAGAAGAGGCTGTCGCGGCGCGCGTCGGCGGGGCAGGGCGGCGGCGGGCCGGAGCGCAGGTAGCCGCGCAGGCGCAGCTGGAACTCCTTGGAGGCGAAGTAGTAGACGAAGGGGTCCAGGCAGTTGTTGAGGCAGCTGAGGCACAGCGTGAGCTTGTAGACGTGGTAGTAGCTGGTGCCCAGGAACAGGCGGCCCACCATGTGCGCCAGCAGCACGAAGTTGTTGGGCGCGAAGCAGGTGACGAAGGCCAGCAGCACCACGGCCGCCAGCCCCACGGCGCGCCGCCGCTGCGCCTGGCCCTGGGGGTCGGGCGTGCGCAGCAGCTTCAGGATGGTGGCCGTGTAGCACGCCACGGTGACCAGGAAGGGCACGAGGAAGAGGACGATGAACAGCGTGAAGAGGAAGATGGCCCACATGGCCACGCTGGGCAGCATGGTGGACTTGAGGACGTCGAAGCAGGTGACGATGCCCAGCTCCTCCACGGCGTAGGTGAGGTCGGTGCGCGCCAGCGGGGACAGCGCGCCCAGCAGCAGCGCCCACATGCCCAGGCAGGTGAGCACGGCGTAGCGCCGGCGCCGCCAGGGCGCGGAGGCCAGCGGGTAGACCACGCCCAGGAAGCGGTCCACGCTGATGCAGGTCATGGTGAGGATGGACGAGTACATGTTGGAGTAGAAGACCAGCGTGACGACGGTGCACAGGCGCGGGCCGAACACCCAGTGGTGGCCGTTGCAGTGGTAGGCGATCTGGAAGGGCAGGGCGGCCGCCAGCATGAGGTCCGTGACGCTCAGGTTGATCATGAAGATGATGGAGGGCGACCGCGGCCCGATGTGGCAGCACAGCACCCACAGCGAGAACAGGTTGCCCGGGATGCTCACCAGCGCCACCAGCGAGTACACCACGGGCAGCGCCACCGCGATGGCCGGGTTCTTCAGCATCAGGATGGTGGTGTTGTCCGGGCGGGTCATGTTGATGTCCATGATGGCGCCGGGCGCCCCGGCGAGGGCTCGGGGGCGGTCTGCGAGGCAGAGGGCACAAGAGAGTGAGAGGGGGGCAGAAGCGGGGGGCCCGCTCCGTGAGGACCCTGCTTCTGATGGAAGAGGGTCCCCCAGGGCCTGGGAGGCACCCCTGTTCCCCTTCCTCTTCCTTCTCCCGGGGGAGCAGGCATGCCACCATGTCTACCAGGGACTTTCCTCTAACTGCCCGCCGCCCAGGCATGGCACGGCCTGGTACATCCCTTTCTTCTCGGAAGCCCTGGGGGAGCGTGCTGCAAGGCACGGCGCAGTGGCAGTCACCTTGGGGCCATGAGGACGCCAGCCCTGCCCCACGTACACAGTGACAAGTTCACCAAGGGACTCCTCCCGCAAGGGGCTCTGTGTCTAGCTGAAACGTCGTTTCTCCGGGATTTCGCCGGGAGCCGGTTTGGCCGTTTGCCTGGTGTCACGTGGGGGCACTGTGTGATTGGCACCACAGTTCTGGGAGGTGCCTTATTCCCAACACCCTGTGCCTGGCTTCCTGCCTTCTCCTGCCTTTCAGAGTGCCCACTGGGGGCTGCTCATTAAGGGTGGGGGCGTGTTGCGAGCCCCTGAGACACCATCCCTGGGCCTCTCCTTCTCCTGTCCCCCCGGGGGGTGCTCCAAGGCAGGGAAGCCAATGACCACAGCAGGAGGGACTGTGTTATCCTAGCTTCAAGTTGAGAGAGATTTGGACACACTTTGTGTATGATGGATGAGCCTCGTGTGCCTGGCCTGGCTGTGAATCCCCCCCCCCCCCCCGCCAGCCTCCCAAAATGTGCAAAGAACCTCAGGACCCGACACCCCCTGAGGCTGGGCTGGGTGTCCCATCACCTCCTCTCCAGGGCATCATGGAACATGACAGGGCCACCCGTGCAGGAGGGGACCCGAGCTGTGTCTCTGGACGCCTTGTGCCCTCCCGGGGAGGGGCCCGGACTCATGGTCTTTGTCGTGGGTTCCGTAAATACCCCCTTCTCCCTTGGTTTCAAAAGTCGGGGGCACCTGCTTCCTCACTCACTGGTGTCGAGTCTGATTTCTCTCTGTTTGAAGGGTGGGCAGGTGGGTTGGGGGCGGGGCAGGGGGGGGGAACAGCCTTACCATTCAACGTAAGAAAAAAACAACAACAAATGAATAAATAAAAGGGAGGCCTGTGCATTTTCTTTCTTTCCAAGAGGACGCCCGCATGGCGGTCACCTGGGTGGGGACCCTGTGGGACGCTGCAGGGCACAGCTTCAGGACGCATTTGACGTGGAGCTGGGGACCTATACCCAGTAGGCCACCTGTGAGCCGGAAGGATGGTCCTCACCACCACCCAGCCCCTCGGACACCTTGACCTTGGCCGTCCAGCCCCAGGCCCGTGACGGACAAGCGCCCCTTCTTCACGCCGCCCCGTCTGCGGTGTTTCGTGACAGACACCCAGCTGCCCCAGCCCAGCCCGGCACCCCGGACCCGCCGTGTGGCCCCTGCCGGCACGGCAGGCGGTGGGAAAACAGCGCTGCATTCCCGTTTCACAGGCGGGAACGCCGAAGTCCCCCGACGGGAAGGCGTGAGGCTGCGGTTCGCAACTCCGCAAGGGGCTTTGCCAGCAGCCTGCACCGCCCCGCTGTGCCTCAGCGTTTTCCCGACAGCAGGGCTCACAGCTGCTCTCGGGGCGGCCTCAGGCCCCCTGACGACACGGGTGGCCTCGGGCCGAGTCCCTGGGCCCTGCGCTGGGCACAGAAGCACCCCCAAGTCCTCCACCGTCCCTGTCCCTGGGGCCACAGGGCCTCTGTGGTGGCCGTGAGAGCTCTGCAGGAATGCTGCCGTGTCCCTCCTCGGGGGACACCGTGATTCCTCCCGGGGACCCCTCTGTGCCCCCGAGCTGGGGGCTTGGGAACCCCAGACACCTTGAGAGTGTTCGAGCCACCGGGCGCTAAGGCCGGCAGAGAGGCCTCTCGGGGCACAGGGGGGCCTGTCCTCACGCTGGTTCGTGCCCCAGGTCCCACGGCGGGCCCCTGCCGCCCTTTCTCTGGCAGGTGGCTGTGTGAGCCAGATCGGGCCCCCCCACCTCGACACCAGCCCTGGGCCGCCACACCTGGCTCACCCCATCCACTATGGACGTGAGAGGCTTCCAGGCCGCCCTGCGGGCTGAGACACTCCCCCCTCACCGCCCCCCCCCCCCAGGTGCTACTCCCAAGGGCGTTGGCCTTTGTGTCCCGGGGTGGTGGCAGGCAGGGGCGTGCTTCCTGACCCTGGGTCAGCAGGAAACACTCGGTGCGTGTGCCCGGGAGCCCCCCCACCCCACCCACCGCCGCCACCTGCGACGTGGGAATGGGTTCTACTCACGGGTCGGCCGGCCCCCACGACGAGGTGTCTGTCCCCGCGGCGTGCACGCCTGTCCGTGTGCGCGGCTGCCCGCCTCAGCCGGGAGCTTCCTCTAACCCAGTGAGACCACGGCCGCCCCGCCCCCCTCGGGGTTTCGCTTTGCGTGTGCACGCCGGCCCAGGTGGCGGGCTCCGGCGGCGGCCTGGGGGCCCACCCCGCCGCCCCACGGCACCCCCTCCCCCCGGCCACCTGGGCCGGCTGGGGAACTCAGCATGAAGTCAGCACCCACCGGCACGTGTGGGTCTCAGGGTGCCCTGGCTGCCGCCATGGGCAGACACAGGGTGGCCATTGCCGGGGACACGGGGAGGGAGGAGGCTGCTGGGGGCTTTTGAGACGCGTGCATGGCGCAGGTCTGGGACAGGACGGGGGTGGGGGGCACACCCAGGGCCGCGGACACGGTGCCCTCTGTGGCTCGGGGGCGCCGTGGGCTTCCGAGGTCGGCAAGCATTTGGGGAAAGTTCTTCCCATGGCGGCTGGCGTGGCGGCGACCGCCCTCGCCTCCCCGGTGGTCCCGGCGAGCTGGGAGCTTCTGAGGACGCCCGGTGTGGGTCCCACCGACGGGGGAAGGTGTTAGGACAAGCCCCGGGCCCGGCCCCGGCCCAGCCAGGGGAGGCCTGTGCAAACCGGGGGCTTCCGAGGCCCACGCCCCGAAGCCTTCACGGAGTTTCTGTATCTCTGTCGTCCGCCCCGGCCAGTGTGTGACCGCCCCCTCCCCCCACCCCCCCACCCCCAGCCCTGAGGCTGGCTTCCTGGCGTCCAGGCCCCCAGCGGGGCGGCCCGATCAACGCCTGGCTGGCGGCGATGATTCATATAGAGACCGCCTGGCCGGCCACGGCACAGCGCTTGTGGTCTGGGCCCGGAGGAGGCTCCCCGGCCGCGTCAGGAGGGAAATTCTATGAACTAAGCAAAACCGGCTGCTTCGCGTGGCCCGCCGGGCCCCGGGCGCGCCGGGCGCGCGGAGGTGGTTCTCGCCAGACGCTGGGGCGCGGGGCTGCCCCGGCAGGTGACCGGCGGCCGCGCCGGGCTCACTGGCGGCCGGCGGGGAGGGTGTGCGCACATGCTGTGCCCCACGCACGTCCCGGTCGGGGGCTGTCACCTGTCCAGGACTGGCTGCGCATCCGCCCACGGTGTCTGTGTACTCTTTGCGAAGGGCTCTCTGGAGGTGTGATTTACATACTCGCAGTGTGGCCCTCGCCAGGGGACGCGGTTCACTGGTTTCCGCCGCCGCCGCCGCGGGCACGCACGCGGTCCTGGCGGGAACGCCAGCCCGCAGGGGTCGCAGCCGCCCCTGCAGGCGGTCCTCCGCGCCGCGGCCACCCCCCCTCCCCCCGGCCCCCGGGTCAGGCCACACTCACCGACGTTTTTCTGTGGCTCAGAGGCACGTGTCAGGGACTCAGCCTCATTTACAGCATGTACCCCACACCCCTTGGATTTGTAGAGGAGGCGGAGCACCCCGCAAGGAGACCCGGCCCATGAGCAGCCCCCGCCAGCTCGGCCCCCCAGCCCCTGAGAACCGCTAGCCCGCTGACCCGCCCCCCTCCCTCTGTCCCTGAGCGCTTGCCTGCTCTGGAGGTCTCCCACTCGTGGGATCCGCACCACGGGACTGTGGGCATCTGGCGTCTCTCACTGGGCATCGTGTGTTCTAGGTCCGTCCTCGCTGCCGCCTGAGCCAGAGCCTCGCTCCTGTTCCTGGCTGCGTACTATTCCACCGTGTGTGTGTGTGTGTGTGTGTGTGTGTGTGTGTGTCTCTGCATGTGTGTGCCCCCTACTCTGTGCATCCACCCGTCCCTGGGTGGACAGCTCGTGTGTGACGTTCGGCTCCTGTGAACGTCACCCTGTGTCTCTCGCACGCACCTCCAAGGCAGCCCACCCGAAGGCACGCGGTGCTGAGTGCGGGGCCCCTCCCGTCTCGCTTGGGGTGGGGATCACTCAGGTGGGTGGTGGAAAGGGGGCCCCTTTCTGCCCCCCCCCAAAAGCAGCCGTGCATCCAACTGAGGAGTCCTTTTAGGGGTCCCTGTGGGGTGTCCTCCACAATAGCCACCTGTGTTTCCTGAGTGGGTTGGGGGGAAGGGGGCTGGATTCAGGGCGGGGACGAGAGGGCTCTCTGTGGCCAGGATGCCGAAAGCCGGCCCCAGGCAGTGTGGGAGGGTCTCCCTGTGGGTGTGTGGGGTTTGTGGTCACCCGGTGTGCGGTGTGTTGTCATGGGGACCCTGGGCGGCCGGGCGGCCGAAGCGTCCCCCCGTGGGTCTGCTCGGGAGACCCGGTGATGTCGGAGAACCACGTGGAGGCTCACCCAGGCCGCTCTGCCTTCGCCACCAGTGGACACTGAACGGCATCTGGGGACCGCTGAGTTCGTCCCGACTGCGGGAGGGGGTGCTCCTGGCATCTGGTGGGTGGGGCCGGGGGGGGGGCTGCTCGACTCCCTGCAGGGCCCAGGATGCCCCCCATCGGAGAGCCCTCCAGGCCCCCGGCCAGGGTGTGAGGCTGGGACGTGCTGACCTTGTGTGAGAGTCTCTGTCTTTCTCTCTCATCTGTCTGTCTGCCCATCTATCCACCCACCCATCCATGTATCTGTCTATTATCCACCCATTCACCCATTATCTATCCACCATCTATCAATCATCTATCTATGTATCTATCTATCCATCCATCCATCCAGTGATCAATATGTCAATGCATCATGTATCTGTCAATCTCTCATCTATCCACCTGTCCATTATCATCTATCCATGGTCTATCTATCAATCATCTCTCTATCTGTGTATCCATCCATCCATCCATCCACTGACCCAGATATCAATGCATCATCTATCAATCTATCATCTAACCAACCATTCATCAACTGTCTGTCTATCTACCTATCTATCTGTCTATCTATCTATTCATCCATCATGTATCCACCCATCCATCTATGTATCTATTATCCACCCATTTATCCATCTTCTATCCACCATCTATCTATCAATTATCTATCTATCTATCTATCCATCCATCCATCCAGTGATCAATATGTCAATGCATCATCCATCTGTCAATCTCTCATCTATCCACCCATCCATGTATCATCTATCCACGGTCTATCTATCAATCACCTCTCTCTCTGTGCATCTATCTATCGATTCTCTGATCAATCCATCCACCATCTGTCTCTCTCTACCTACCTGTCTCAGTGGCCAGCACCTGGGGAGGGTTCTGCCGTCCAGCGTCACCCGGTCCTGACCCAGCCTCGTGCACGTTACACCTCGCTTAGGAACCCATTTCTCGCCCCGTGACTATGAAAGGCCCCCCCACCCTCTTTCCCGAGGGCCCCCGTGGCTCCTACTCTCCAGCCCTCCCCCTCTGGCTCCTGCCCCGGCTGCACCGCCCTTGCTGCTCCTTCCCACACAGGGCTGGCCCCCGCCTCCGCCCGATCACAGGCCCAGCGCCTGCATGGCGAACGCCGGGAGGGACTGCACAGCCTGGCCCAAAGCTGGAGTCTCTCGGGTGACATACAGAGTGGACAGCACCCATCCCAACACGTGGCTCTCCACCAGGCAGTGGCAGACTTCATGGGAGCACAAGAGGCAGGCTGGGCAGGCGGGTTGGCTGGTGGGGGCTGCACCCCTGCACCCCAAGGCTGTGTGGGTCTGGTACCGCTCAGGGCACGCCCAGGAGGCCACCGATCCACGTAGACACATGGTGTTTCTCTCCCTCTCTCTCTCTGTAAAGCCAATACACACATCCTCAGGGGAGGGCCAGGGGACGGCCAGGCCCAGGGCAGCTGAGGACAAAGCTAGGAGACCGGTGAGAGCCACAGTCACTGACACAGAGCGATATTGCTGAAAAAAAAAAAAACAAAAACGGAAACCAGACAGGTCCACAGCACAGGACGGGGAGTCCAGATCCCAGCCCGTGAAAATGGGCAGCTGATCTTGGGCAAAGAAGAGACACAGGGATACCATGGAGCAAAGATATTGTCTTGGACATAGGGTGCCAAGCCACACGCCAAAAAAAAAAAAAAAAAATCCACACCCAGACTGTCCGGCTTCATAAAACTAACCCAAGACAGGTGGCAGACCTACACGTCCCATGGAAAACTCCACAGTGCCCCCACGCAAGATGGCACGGGAGGGGCTGACTCCAGAGCGCCCCCCCGCAGAGTGGTGACTCGTCACATTCGACGCCAAAGGCCCCCGGTGCGCGCGCGCGAAGGACGAGACGCTCGGAGTGTCCGCAACGCGCACAGCCTCTCCTGGGCGTGGCGCCGTCGGGAGACGGAGAAGGCGCGAGCCGGAGCCTGGGAGAACGTGTTTCCGAGAGACGGGGTCCACGATACGCACACACGTCGTCCCACACGGCGGGGAAGGAAGGCCAGTAGGACACACGGGCCACAGACCCCGCGCGGAAGAAGACACGCAGATGGCCGGGAGCCCATAAAAGGTGCTCCCTGTCATCGGGGAAACGGCTAATTCGCCGCGAGGAGATACCACCCACGTGTCCGAGAACGGCTGAGCTCTGGGACCCCAAGACCCCTGAATGCTGGGGGGGTGTGGTGTGTGTGGGGGGGGACACACAAGGACACTTGTCACTCTTTGCTGCACAGGGTGTGAGGTCTCGCGCCGCACGGGCGTCCCCCGGAGCTCTCCAGACCCCGGCGCGGCCCCCGCCCCCAGCGCTGGCCCCCTCTGCAGACGCCAGACGCCTCGAGCCGCCGCCTGTCTGTCTGGTCCCCGAGTGAACACGGTGTCCTCCCACCGATCCGAAAGTGACGACAGTGCCGCATGCCGCGGATGGGGCAGGTGGTGAGCGAGAGCACGGCTGGTGGGGGCGGGGGGCGGGGGGCGGGAAGGGCACCGGGGGCGGGGCGCATCTGTGCGCTCGCCGGGACCCTCGGATCAAAGGCCGAGACAACTCCTCCGCACGGAGCGAGCGCGGGCGCCCAGAGCCTGTCTCCTCGCGCGTGTTTTCCTCTGGATTGCGCAAGCCCAGCGCCCGCGCGGACGGGCGCGTCTCGTTTGCATGTTCTTGTCCGTCTCCGGGCACCTCGGGTTTCGTCTGTGGGCCTCGCCGAGGTCCAAGCCCCCTGCTCCGGCTTCCCGCCTGCCTGTGGGCTGTGTGTCCGCCGCAGGGCCCAGCTGGAGGGCCCCCCACTCCGTCTCGCCACGTGAGCAGAGCCCACAGGCTGCCAAACGCCAGGAGCCCCGGTCTGCGTCTGCAGCTCAGTGGCTGCTGCCCGTGCGCCAGGCCCCGCGCGGCTGGCCTCCCGGCACCAGCAGCTGCAACACCAGCCTCCGCGGGGCAGGAAGCCACGCGGCATCTGGAGGCATGAATCAACGGGAGGGGGGCACGCTGCAAGGGGCAAAGCCGACCGCAGCAGCAGCAGCAGCAGCCGCCGCCGTGGGGGCGGGGGCCTCCCGGGCAACGGGGGGCGGGGGGTTTCACGGGCCACGTTCTGGGAGGTGCAAGGTTGGGCCCTGGGTCCCTGGACCGAAACACAGCGTCAGCAGCGCTCATACATCGGACGGATTTGCTTAGCAGATTGGGCTGTGGGTGTGTGCGTGTGTGGGGGAAAGAGAAGGGGAGAGAGAAAAACAGACAGAGGGGAACCAAGACAGAGGCAGAGGGAGAAAAGCAGAGAAAGGGGGGGAGAGATAGAGAGAAGAAGAAGAAGAAGAAGAAGAAGAAGAAGAAAGAGGGAGAGAGATACAAAGAGAAAGGTAGATACATAGGCACACAGATAGAAATATAAACACATGATACATGGACAGGTGGTTGATAGGGGACAGGATTTCATAGACACGTAAACAGACAGGTAATAGATCTGGTCGGGTGGATGGTGGGTGAATGTGCAGGCACACAGGTACACAGGGGGATGGATAAGATAGATACACAGATAGAGGATAGAAAATGGATCGATAGATACATAGATCGATACACAGACAGAAGGTAGAAAACAGATCAATAGACAGATACATAGATACATAGAGGACAGAAAACAGATCAATAGATACATAGATACATAGAGGATAGAAAACAGATCAATAGATAGATACATAGATACATAGAGGACAGAAAACAGATCAATAGATAGAGAGAGAGATAGATAGAGGATAGAAAACAGATCAATAGACAGATACATAGATACATAGAGGACAGAAAACAGATCAATAGATACAGACATAGATAGATACATAGAGGACAGAAAACAGATCAATAGACAGGTACATAGATACATAGAGGACAGAAAACAGATCAATAGATACAGACATAGATAGATACATAGAGGACAGAAAACAGATCAATAGACAGGTACATAGATACAGAGAGGACAGAAAACAGATAGAGAGAGAGAGAGAGAGAGATGACAGATAGAGTTAGAAGTGTGATGGATGCACACATGCACACACAGGTGGACAGGTGATGGACAGAGGAGTGGAAAAGGGCCCCTTGGCCCCCAAGGTCTCCCCGTCGATGTCCTCCCTCCCCTGCACCATTTGTCACCCCGACAAGCCACCACGTGACCTGTCCACCGCACCCAGCCTGCTGCTAGCCTCGCGCCAGCGGTCAGCAGTCCTAAGAACTCCAGTGCTACCCTGGCTGCTGTGGCTCAGTGGATGGAGCGTGGGCTGAGAACCAAAGGGTCGCAGGTTCGATTCCTAGTCAGAACACAGGCCTGGGTTGCAGGCCACGGCCCCCAGTGGGGGCCCTGTGAGAGGCGACCACACGTGGATGTTTCTCTTCCTCTCTTTCTCCCTCCCTTCCCTCTGTCTAAAAATAAATAAATTAATTTTTTTTAAAAAGTAGCACCCATCTAAAAAAAAAAAAAGAGCTCCAATGCTGACCTTGGAGTTGGTTCGGGAGGAGGGCAGGGTCCCCCCTTGCAGGGGAGGGAGATAGCAGGCGGTGCCTCCAGGGGAGGGGGTGATTGGAACACCCCCAAAACAAGCCCCTTTGCCTGTATTTTCCATGTGGGGTGGGTCACCTGCCCTGTGGCACGTGTGGAGATGCCGGGGGACCCCGGGGGTGGCCAGCCTGGGCTCCCGGGGTGTCAAGACCAGCATCCAAACCCCCCAGGGGCTGGGGGGCCTCAGACAAGACCCTCCCCGTGGGGAGCCCCATTCCCACGTAGAAAGAGGGGGATTCTGTTTGCTCCTGGCGGCCACCTGAGCGGATCACCACCAGCTGGCGGCTTGAAGCCATGGAAGTTTACGCTCTCACCGTTGTGACCTCTGCAAACCCAGGGTCAAGGAGTTGGTGGGGCGGGTTCCTTAGGGAGGAAGGGCCATCGGTCCCTTGAGGTCCTTCTTCAATAGGATGAGAAGCTGGGCGTGGACACGAGATGATCGAGGGAGAAGCTTTTGGGGCAAAAACGCTGAAGTTTTCCTTTCTTGTATCCATGTATCACTATCTATCTATCTATCATCTTTTTAGCTGCCTGTGTAATCTGATCTTTTCCCCAGACTTTTCAATCTGTGCCTCTGTGTCTACTCCTGTGGCTTCTCCTCTGGGTCTGCGTCTCCTCTTCTGTCCCGTCTAAGGACAGTGGACACAGGGCCACCCTGACCCAGGACCACCTCGTCTCAGATCCTCCACTCTGCAAAGACCCCGTTTCCAAATACGATCTCCTTCTGGGGTTCTGGGTGGACATACGTTTGGGGGGTGACTTTTAACCCCAAACGGGGGTGTTGATAACCCCAAAGACTGTTTGCAGGTGAAAAAGGGGTTGATCAACCGTCTCAGTGTGGCCCCTCACAGGAGAACGTTCTCAGTAGCTTTGTTCATCCCTTCAGTCAAAGTGTGGGATCTGGGCTGCAAGCCAGCTGGACTTAGATGAGGCCCGAGCAGGCCAGGGGTGAAGTCCAGGCTGCAGGGGGTGTGGGAACCCTCCGTGCACGCTCTGAGCAAGGACCAGACTCATCCATCTCCTCCCTCGACATTTCACGGTGTGTAAGTCGACCCATGAAAACCACCCAGCAATTCCTCCCTTCAACACAGTAGCTATTCTGCTCCTAGGTAGAGCCCAAGAGAAAAAAAAAACACATGTCCACACTGACCCAGGCACCTGTGAGCTGACTGTAGCATCCATCATTCACAGTCTCCACAGATGGGGGAGCAACCGGAGTGTCCATCCATCCAGGGATGCATACACAGAATTGAGTCCAGGCACGCTGTGGAATATTACGCAGCCAGGAACAGGAGCGCGGCTCCGGCTCAGGCTGCAGCATGGGTGTGCACCTTGGGCACAGGAGCGTCCGTGAGAGATGCCGGACAGACAGGGTCTCCTGCTATGGATTCCTTGTGCATGACATGTCCAGAGTAGACCCATCCACAGAGAAACAGAGACGGAGGGGGGTCAGTGGTTTTCAGGGGCTGGGGGAGGGGGATGGCAGCGGGGCTCCTTGTGGGGAGATTAAAATCTCCCGGAAGCAGACAGAGGGGGCGGCTGCAGGACATCGCCGGTGTACCCGATGTCCCTG
The DNA here is from genome assembly GCF_004126475.2 of Phyllostomus discolor. NCBI lineage: Eukaryota > Metazoa > Chordata > Mammalia > Chiroptera > Phyllostomidae > Phyllostomus > Phyllostomus discolor. The sequence continues at coordinate 576,831 of NC_050199.1, forward strand.
CATCGCACGCTCCCCCGGCTTCACGGCGCCTCGTGGGAGATTACATCTCCATTTCAAAAAATGCCTCGAATTGCAACAAAAAGCCTAAAAAAACCACAACTGCTTCCCTCCTCGGTGTCTTGGTGCGCCCGTCCCCCCCACCCCCGCCCCCGTGAACTCCTGGCCCCTGGTTTGGCACGTTGTCCCGCTTCCGCCCCTTTGTCTGGGTGACCTCACGCCTCGGGTCCCTGGTGCTGGCTGCCCACACTCCTGGTGCGAGGTCACGGCCGGTCACTCCACCTCAGGCATGACCCGGGTCAGGAGGGGGCGGGCGGACCTGTCACCCCTGTCTACTATGCTCCTGGGTTGCGTCTCTTGGGCTGTGTGATCCCGGAAGCCAGCGCTGGCTGAGTCAAGGTCTCCGGGGGGGCCTCTCATTGTTCCCCATTTCCTCCACAGCCAAGGCCACCTGTCCTCCCGGCCCGAGGGCCTGGACAGGATGCGGGAAGCTCAGGCCAAAGCTTCCCGGGGCCCTCGGCCGGCACCTCCGCTCCTTGGGCAGGCGTTTTCTCCTGGCGCTGTCCTCGGAAGACCCTGCATACCGATGGGGAAACCGAGGCA